>NW_008598051.1:3449-16451 GCF_000691845.1 Merops nubicus
AAGTAAAACTTACTAGCTCTGGAACGTATCTATGTACTGACCTTAATCCTTTCTCCAAACCTACACTATATCTCCTCAAATCCCCACAACCATCAGCCAAAGGGTTACAAATCAAGACATTAACAGAATCAACACCATGTAAGTCTACCAATAGTTATGCAATATCAACATCAGTAATTAACATCAGTAATTATTCAAACCCCCACAGCTATACTTATGATCTTATCAGCAACACATATGATCTTATCAGCAACACATAAGCGACACCATGTAATTCTAATACAATATTAATATCAGTAATTATGTAACTTTATGAAGTAACACAAAGATTTCCATCACCCATATGTCTTTGCATATCCCAGGGAGCCAGGTGAGCCGCAGCCAAGCTTGTCACCTCGAGGGGTATTGGTCGAATCACAGGTCGAATGCAATGAGCAGACACCCACTGAACTCCAGTGTCTGTCGAAATGCAGATATATCCACGTCCCCAGATGACAAGATCCCATGGACCCTCCCAGACTTTGTGTTTGATTGTACACGAGGGAGGAATGGTAAAATGATTCATCATAAACACAGCTTTCCAAATTCTGGCCTGCGGGGTCTCACCCATTCTCCTCCCTTTCTGTTTTTGAAAAAAGGCCTTAAGTGTGGAATGAAAGCGCTCTACAATAGCTTGAGCAGTCGGAGAATGCGAAATACCAGTGACATGCTGAACATCCCAAGACTGCAAAAAGTGTTGGGTACGCTAGGACACATAACCAGGACCATTATCAGCCTTGACAGCACATGGTACACCTAAGGCTGCAAAAGCACCTCCCTCACCTTCTCTCCTGCATGTACAGAAGCTGACCAGGAGTTGGAATAGGTGTCCACCGAAACATGTACATACCTAAGACAACCAAACTCTGCAACATGAGTAACATCAGATTGCCATAGCTGAAAAGCTTGTAGCACTCTAAGGTTTGTCCTGCCCTGAGCCACAGTGGCATGTTGCAAATCCTTAATCACACTCCAGTGGAAGGGGTCCCATTCATCCAGGCTATTATTGCCAGCATTTCATATCATGGGACATACTAATGTCTGGCTTGCCAGGTCTAAATCTCCTGCCTCCTGAGCTTGCTCCTACACTCTTGCCCAGAATTTTTTCAGATTTGCCCCCCTTACAGTAACTGCCACTGTTTCTACTGTAAGTATATCGTGCAGGGGGGGAGGGCAGTTGGTGAGCATCTTGCTTCCTGTATGTCTGCCTGTTCCACTAAATCAATCGAAACATGTCCTGGTTGTAAACAAGATATGTTATCGGCTTTCGTCTGCAGGGAATATGCCCACTCTGGTGTGGTTTCTGCACTGCCTTCACCATATCTTTGACTCGCTCCGTGCCGCCCCCACAGCGGCACATGCTACTGTCTGCCAAGGGATACCACAATAACCGGTAGCTCTATCTCATCAACCTGCACAGATGAAACAACTGCGGCGGCTCCATCATGGCTGGAGAGGATACCTTTGTTGGTATGGCACAAGAGTCTTGTGCTAAGCCACAGTCCAGCTGCCAGGATAATCATCATTGTGAAACAAACCAAAGATTTGCGTGTCCATCTGTATGTTCCAACATTTGCTTCTCTACTAGGCTGTAGAAGACCAAACCCAACCAGAACTTCCCGCTGCGGCATAGGGATGTCGTCATCAGTGTCCAGAGGAAGAGTGCAATTTTCGGGTGCTATCGGCAAAACAGGACCTGTTTCAAGAGAGGCAGTCTCAGGGGTAGGAGGAGGCAGGGGGGAACATGGCTGCAGCAGGGGTGTTGGCTGCAGGAGCAGCAGCTGCAACTGCGCCTGTGTCGGAGAGCGATCAGCAGCTGCTGCTGTCTCTCTGTCCATGTGCATTTGCACCAACATGTCCCGAACCAAGCGCCATGTGGTAAGTGATTTTGTGGTTATCTCATCTCCTGTTGTGGCCGCCTCCCAGAGCGTGCGCCCTGCTTCCTCCCAGGGTTCAACAAAAAAAAGACAGTCCGTGCATCCACTTCGACATCATTTCTTTTATACCAAATAAGCAAAGCACATAGTACCTACTCTTCACACTTAATACCTTTCTTTCCTAGAATTCACAATAAGATGTCCAATATGGACTCTTCTTCTGCCAATATCTGAGCCCCCATTCCTAAATTCCCAGCTTTTTACCTGGGGGTAGTGTATTTTTAGAAGTCATCTGGAGAGGGGGGGGTAGTGTGTTTTTAGAAGTCCAGAGGTGCAGGCTCTCTCTGCCTCCCTTATGAAGCTATCCACCTGCTCGATTCCCAGGTTCTCGGTCTGCCTGGTCGGTTTGCCTTTCAGGCTCTTGGTCCGGACATGCAGGCTCTCTCTACCTCCCTTGTGAGGAACCTGCCAGTTCCCAGGCTCTCAGTCCTCCTGGTCAGTTCCTGGACTCTTGGTCCACCCCCTCAGTCCCTGGACTCTCGGTCCACCTGCTCAGTACTGGCATCTTACTGCCCTTCAATCCGCAGTTGTCTGCCTGAATTTCATTCACCTTGGGATCACATCAGGGTCGCCAGGTGTTGGAGGGCCGTGTGCAGAGGAGGACATTGCTGACACAGCACAGTGCATTCTTCTTGTGGCTGAGCTTCTCCCACCAAGCTTCCAGCATAAGTACTCCTCAGCCCTCTATACCCCATTACCTTCACTTACTCCACACAGCTGTAGTCAATTAGGGATGAGGCTTGGCCATAGCCTCATTCTAAACTACCATGAGCTGTGTGCCCACACAAAGCCTACACACTATGATTTCCACAGAGGTCTGATCTTTGAGATGCCATTAGCTACTTCTTTTTAAAAGAGGAAAGGATACATCAGAACTTCTTACTACTTGGTATGATTCATAATCTACAAGTTGTAATGATGCACCTATGCATGGTGTATCAGGGCATATCCCAGTTGTCTTTAAGCCCTTAGATCGTACCAGAGATAAAAGGTTAGACAAGCAGACGTCTTGTTCAGTTGAGACATTCTGGCTTTGAGTCTGCCTCTGGGCTGTGACAGCATGACACAGAAAAGTAAAGCACACTAGCAGCTTCCTGAAACGAAAAAAATGAATGCAGAATGTTATAATAGAAGTCTATAAAATCACAGCAGTTAGAAGAAGGGGAAACAAGGAATGATTGTTCAGTGTTTCAGGAACTAGACAGCATAAAATGGTGGTTGGCAAGTTCAAAACAAAAAGAAGGAAGCTCTTCAGAACAGAAAAGCTTTTCACATATTCATTATTAGGCTTTGAGATCTTTTGCTACAGAACAATATGAATGTCAAAGTTAACAAAAAGTGTTAAAAACCCAACCAAATTAATGCAATAAAAATCTACAAAGGTCACTAAAAAAAAAAAAAATTAAAAAAAAGCCCAGCACTTCAACAAAGTTGTGGAGGCTGGGAGAGCTTCATGGTAAAGCATGCTTACCCTGTTCGTACACTTTTTCTAAAATGTTCTTTCTGTGTCACTTTTAGAGACATAATTATTGACTAGATAGATTTTTTTATGTACAGGAGCATATCTAGTTTTCAATAGAGAATGATAGCTTCTAGAAACCTCACAAAGCTGACCTTCCATCTCTCAGGACCTGCAGAGCAAGGACTCCATTTTTGCCACTCATGCAAAGTACATTATGGTTTGTGACAGATCAGGTGGAAAGGTAATGACTCACTGTGACAGCCCAGTGGAATTAAAGTTGATGTCTCAAACATTCCCTGAAGAAGTTTGATCAGGATTGAATGCAGGGGATAACTTCTGTGGTGATGCCGGTTTGCAGAAGCAGGAAGATGCAGTCAGAGGTGGGGTTCCATGGAGGTGGGATGGCACTGCTCTGGCACCAGGCTTCCTTGTCTTGAGCAACCACACGAGGAGCCGATGGGGGAGACAATTTGTTTTCACAATGCATGCACTGCGAAAGAAGATTCCAGAACACAGACTGAATGTGAGAGCCCACCGACCTATTTCTAAGAAGATTCTAGAAGTGCAGACTGTGCATGACATCTAGTTAACATAAGCATCCAAATGCCCACCCGGAGAAGGAGAAATAAGGAAGGATCACCTGCCTAAGATATTATGAGGGCAGGACCTAGAACAAACTTGCAGACAATCCCCCTCTTGGTCCCAGAGGAAGATCCATTCAACTTAAGGCCAGGAAATGAGGCATGCTGTCCCTAGTAAGTGAGGTAGGGGATGGTCAGTGGGTCCATTTAAGGAGCCTCACAGAAAATAATAAAAAGGATTTGTTGATTACTTTTCTTCTCAGTACTCATAAAGCACCTGTCACCTCTTTGGTAGATAAAGGGGCTCAAATGTCATCATTTTGAACAGATGTCACCAAACACAGTGGCATAGTTGCTGACAGAAAGCAAATTTGGGTAACAGATATGTTTGGAGTTTCTCAGCCCCAAGCAACTGCTTGAGTTAAGCTGCCAACACACAATTCAGGACTAGATTTTTTGAAAGGATAGGCTTGAGCAGATTCGAGAGGAAGAGAGTGGATGTTTTGTCTCCCCACCATGTCAGTGTGGCTGTTGCAGCCTGCACCCGAGCTACTACCTTCTAAGATTGTTAATGTTAAACCTCACCGTCTTCCTTTAGGAGGAATAGAAGGGATCACCTCAGTGATAGCGAAACTAGGGGAGTTTCTGCACTGACCTCACAGTTCCCTGATGTGGCCAGTCTCTAAACCCTACAGAAAGTGGTGATTAACAACTGATTATTTGCTTTTGAATGCTAATACAGGCCCATTAACAGCTGTGGTGTCTAACATACAGAAACTGATTGTGATCATACAGGAACAAGCCCATCAAATTTTAGCTGCCATTGATGTATGATGCAGTCCTTTGAATCAACATGCAGGAGTACTGCCTGGTATTTCTATATCTTGCCTTTTCTCCTTTGCTCATGCTTTTACATGAAGGAGATGCAAACCACCTTACTTCACAGTAACTTATTCATACAGCCTGTCAGGTAACCATCTTCTACAGTTCTGAAAATTATAAAAATCACTCCACATCCATAGTCAACCTAACAACATATGATGATGTTGTAACTGAAGCTATAAATGTTTGTCAAATGCATAAACTAATTCACTCTGACTTAGGACCTCATTGAAAAGCTTCAGATTCTTGATCAATATTTGCTGGTGGTTTTTGGGAAAGATGACATTTACTTAGCAACAGTAGAGAATTTATACTGTATACTTTACCTATTGAAAGTACTTGTAACTGTACAGTGGTGTTTGCCCTTACAATAATTTCAATATAATGTTGACCATAGAAAATGAGAAAAGCAAGTAGAGAAGATAGGGTGTGTTATAATTCCAGTGCATCACAATCACAGTATGAGAATGAAGTCAGACTAATACTTCTGTAGCACTTTTATTTAACTTCTTAGTCTGCTCTCTGTGTTTGTTCTGCTTTGTTTCTTTTGTAGTCTGATGATTTATGAACTTCATTTAAAAATGTAAAAGAACAGAAGTTTAAAAAGTCAGATTTCTGGGGTATATAGTCTTTACAATACATTGTGACTTCTGTCATTATTAATAGGAATGATAGGACAGAGTGTAAAATACATAAACCTCTTTCAGTATAAAATGTATGATACATACAAATGTAATTTTAAATTTACTCCTCCTCTGCTCCTGCCTCGCTCCTGCACTACTGTCTACCTGCTTCTGCACTGCCACTGCGCTGCCTGTGCTCTACTCCTGCCTGGCTCCTGCACTGTACTGCTCCTGCCCTGGTCTTAGAAGAAGGGATATTTTTCTACATAGTTTGTCTTGTTCTCCTGTCTTGTCAAACCTCGTCATGAAAACTTTAAGAGAAAGAAAACCAAGATCTTCTTAGGAGGAATGTGTTTACAACATAATCTTTTGAACATCAAGCCCCTCAGTTCTGATAGCTAATATCTTCTTGTAGCATCCCAGAAAAAAACTAGTTCACTCATCCTTGGTACATACCTACTACACAGAGTACCCTTACAAAATGTGCCTTTTATCTTGAGATTGTTTTGAGGAACAAATAAGTTTATGATTATTCACCAAACATTTTTCACTCTGTACTTCCAGCGGCTCCACACTTTTATTTACTCATGTATCTTTTTTACACTGATGTTTTTTCCTAGCTAATTCTAGCCATAATTAGTCACTGAAAATTGTGTCTCTCTATGCCTGGAAAATGTTTTATACTCCAGCCATAGTTCTTTTTCCTTGCTAGAGAAAAATCTTTCAATTGATGAAATCTCAGTAATCTAATGATAAGAAATCCATTCAGGAGAATCTGTGACTCTTAAAATCCCTATAATGGAAGAACAATAGCAAAAATATTACTACTTACTTTTTTTTTATTATTATTATTCTGAAAGGCATCTTCAAAAGTAAAATAATTAGTAAGCATAAAAAATGTGTGTTCATGAAATTTTACTAACAGCTCAGTTGTCATAAATAGAATGTAATAATTTATTTTAATAAGTACTTCTAGTTCATACAAAGTTACAGAACTAAGAAGCTACAAAGCATGATAAAATAAAACAGCAATCTGAAAAACTTTTACAGTTATCTTACTGCTCATTTCTGGCACTGGTCCAATTAATCTGCTAATGTTTGTTTTTTCAAAATTAAGAGAAAATGCTGAATCAGTTTTACATAATTTCAAAGGACAACAAAATTTGTTTTTCTATTGTAAAGCCATAAAATGGCTGAATGTGAAAGCCATAAAACCAAAATTGTTCAAATTATCTGCTCACCTTTGATTTTTGATATTTTCTTGTGCTTAAAAAATTATCTAGTACAGGCTGGACTTTGACAGTAGTAAAACTCTCACTGAAAGTCAGAGACCGCAGTAGCCCAGTATTTTGTTTCTCTTTCCTGAAGAGTTTTGCAGGAAGGACATATCACAGACAACGGTTGCAAAGCTGATGATAATAGGTTGCATAGGTGATATGTTTTACAGTGGGAAAGTCAAGGAAAAAAAATCACATCAACTGGTGCTTTATTCACAGATATCTACTTGTATTTTTACCTGATGTTTATTCTTTATGTTGACTTACACTAAATTTGACTTTACTCATGTTGTTCCTCTAATACCTTATTTAAAAAAAAAAAAAAAAAAGCAAGCAAGCTGATTATTTAGCAAGTAAAAGCAAGTAATCTCTTATTTTAGGCATGAATAAACATCCAGAAGGAGGTTCAAATAGCCAATATATTGTCTCTTTCTGTTACCAGCTTGCTGAAATTCAGAACTATAATTTTACCTGGAAATAATAAAAAAAAAAAAAAAAAAAGGAGAATGGAATCCTAAGCTTGGAATCTCAAGAGCTTGCTCAGACTTGTAAATATTTTATGGACAGCCTTATTTGTAATGGTTTACAGTACAGTTTACAAGAGGATTTATTAATCAGATTTGGAACTCAGATAGGCAAAAGCTGGTAAAATTATTGTAAAAATGATGGTTGTTTTTGCCTTGAAGTTGTGCATCTAATCACATCATTAAACTGCCATTAATAAAAACTAGAAAAGGAAATTTGAAAGATCAGGGAAGACAGAGCTGAATTTTCTTCCTGAATTTGTGATCAGAACCCTAATTCTGCAAAGTTGGTAGAAAACCTGGGTAATTTGGTGAGGCTACATGACACAGCACTACTGTGGAGCAGCAGTTCCAGTGGAAATATGGCTCCAGTAACAGCAAGGCATAATGTAGTGCTATATCAAGCTGCATTATTTCTAGTTCTTGATCCAGCTTGGTAAGAGCTAGCTCAGCTGTGCTCACCTAGCTCTGTTCAAGCCTGCATTCTCTTATGGACAGTTCTCAGAAGTTAAGGTAATGAACTGGGGACATGGTTGGTGCCAGTGCAGATGTATCAGAAGTTATCAAATATTGCTTCTGAGCAAATCAGTTTGTAATTCTTCAGCCCCTCAGTTTAAGGGTCACAGAACTATGTCCTTTATAAGAAAAGCTGAAAAACAGACAAGAAATACAAGAAGAATGGAATGTGTTATCCAGAGTAACTTATTATTATCCAGAATCAGTATCCTGTGCTTTCCTAGTGCTAGCATCCCAACATTACTATTACAGGAATGAATCCAAATAGCGCTGCAACATGGACCCGGAGGTATTTCTCCATATAGACACTGTAAGAAATGAGGGAGGGTTCTGAGCGACAACCCTGGACAGACAGCTTCTCATCCAGTTGCCTTCTCAGGGCTCAATCTTCCCATGCATTTGAAATGTTTCATTTTAAAGACTCTAAAGTTTTCTTAGCATATTAGTTATTTTTTGTTGTTTATACCAGCAATGACAAAAGAAAACAAAACTTACCACACAAATTCAGCTGAATCAGATAAAACTTAAGGGCAGATGTTTGTCTGGCAAAACAGGAGAAACTTAGACAAGAGTCACCTTGATGTATCTTTAGCTGCATTTTACATGCCCGTTTGCCAAGTGCTTTAATTGTATAAATGAAAAGGCGGAAGTGACAGCCTATTTACTCAAGTGTTTTGGGGAGTAAGTCTGCTATGTTGAAAGGACAAATGTAGCAGCAGTAGAGATATGCAGAGATCATGACAGTAGAAATGCAGAATGGTTAAATAGTGAAGTAACTGTATAAAAACAAAGACAAAGCTAGGAAGAATACCAAAAAAAAAAAAAAAACCCAAAAAACAGCTAACACACAAAAGCAGCCAAATCTATCCTGATTAATCTGAAAGAAGTAGCAAACAGCATTGCACTTGTGTTTACAAGAGGAACTACAGAGCAGAGAGAAGCTGACTTGACTGATCAGGAAGAACATCTTCATATAGCCTGTATCAGAGCTGCTCACCTTCAGCAGAAGACTGGGAAAAAAAGAAGTGTGGTTCTACTTCGTATCTGCAAGAGCAAGGTCTATTTGTAAGACTTTGTACACTTCCTGTTGTGTTTCCCCACGGCTGCTGTGTTTCCTTCAAACATTCAGATCGGTAAAAATTCTACTGCAGAGAATGCCATGATTATGTACCACGGGACTCTGGAAATCTGTGTACCAAACTACTTAAAACATTAAATTCAGCTTTTAGAAAAACCTTCAATACTTCCTACCACATGCCAGTTTTGCAAAAGTAGATATGTTACTGTTGTTTTTTCTTGATAACATACTATTTCTTGTTTTCTTGTTGAGAATACAAATGTGCTTAATTCAGTACTCTATATAAGAAAAATAACAAGTTTTAAAAAACAAAACATTTTACTTCTCAAATTTAGTTTCCAGTGGCAAAACTCAGGCTTCTCTGACAGTAAGCACAGCTTGCTGGTAAAACTATTAGTACACACAACATTTTTTACATTGAGTTTGATAAGTTGGCACAGGGTTGCAAAGAATTTATGCGACATTTTATGTGTGCTGAAATATTTTGTCTGCGCCAAGTAAAGGGTCAGACATTGAACAGTAGCTAGTAAGGTACTAAGAAAACTTCACTTCAATTGACTTCACTGACATCAGCAAGGACAAATACACTGCTCTCTGGCAGAGAATGAGATTATTACAACAATCCATTTATGAAGAAGTTATGCAAATAGTTTTTAAATTGTTATGGGAGGAGTAGAAAATGATCTCATGTTTGAACAATGAAACAGTATATGTAGCCTGCTCAAAGGTAGCTCCCTTGATGCAAATAGATCTGTGCCTTCTTGCTCTTTTATTGAGTTCGACATTTTTACCCCCTATGTAATCAAATGAAAATATATGGCAAAATCATGTGGTGCTCTTGTAGAGTATTGGGCAGTAAAACTCATAGGGCTTTCAATCTCAAATGTATTTTTCAATGTCACAAAGAATTCCAAAGCTGATCTTGGGTCTTAGACCATTGAAGGAAAGGAATGAGGGAAAAAGTAGAACTTAATTTTCCAGGTATGGCAGGAGTGTAGTATTTATACCTTTTCTAACAGACATGACATACACTGAGTCATTGTTTTGCCTTTGACCAGGCCCAACAAAAATGATACCACCAGCAGGAAGATGAACCAATACACAGACTGTATTGTATACAAAAAGGACATTCCATGAATGATTGCTGGGGGTACAAACAGATCAATCAGATGGTACATAAACAATGCCACCCCCAAAGATCCCACAAAATATGCTACTCGGCCCACAACAGGTGGTACAGACAGTGAACCAAGGTTTCCCATAATTGGCATGGGAAACAGCCAAACCAGTAAGTTAAACGCATAAGAAAAAGGTGCCCACATGGCTACTCTCACCCGATTGGCCCGCATTCACAAAGGTCTAAACAGACCAGGGCCCAGCTTCAAGGAGAGTCAGGAGGTCTGCCCTGAACCAGGAAGCTCTGTGGAGTGCACTCCACAGACAGACACTCCTCCCTTCCTGCAAGTGGTCCCAGCTTTTATCCCCAAGCAGACACCTGACCTTTGTTCACTCAATGCGGGACCCCTCGGGCTCATTTCCCTTATGGCTCTCCCTGCAGGGCCGGCCACTCCCTGAGGGGAAGCTATAAGGCAAACTCACCACCTCTTTATGAAGGGCTGTGGGAGTCACCTATATGTCAACCTTAATTTGGGGCTTGGGGTTCAAGCCCCAGCATTTCAGTCATGTTACTTATACTTCTTTATTTAAAGAAAGACTCATTTAGAGAAAGATCTATAACTATCTCATCAAGTCAATAGAGTTGGCCTGTTCTTTTGTTAAAACAACATGCCACTACTTAAAAAGGGCACTACAGTTGCAACAGAAACCCTGTCCCAGTCCCAGTATAACCATGAATAACAAAGTATAACCATTAATCATCAGTGACCTGTTCTGCAGAAGGTGTTCCATACTGGTTTTGACCAGAAATTCTACCCTGAAGTGTAAGTTTGTAGGTAAACCAGCAATGAAGTTCTGAGAAATCAGTATTATCTGATGAAAAATACTCTGTTGAAGTTGCCTTTCTGCTCTGGAATATGTAAAATGCATACGGCCTAAGACATTTAAATACTTTGACAGGAATCATGCAGTCAGCTGTTCACATGAGTCTTTACCACCTTTGTTTCTAATGCTATTAGCTGATCCTTTTTGAGGAAACTGAACAGGGGAAACAACTCAAAAAAAGAAACATAATTTCTTTTCTCACAAAAGGCTGAAAAGCAAAGGCTTGAGGATTTTTCCCTCATTTTTATTTTTCTTGTGAGATATAGTTTGAAAAAGAACAGCAGGGAAGCAGAGCCTCCCACAGGTTATTTAAAACATTATTTGGAAGAAGGCAGCAAGAAGTTTGGTGGACAATGGATGTCAATAAATATTTTGGATGTAATCAGAAAATATTCTGAGTGTTCTGGCTGGGTCTGATCTTATCAATGTGTTTGTACGTAAAGCCACACAAAGAATAGCAATGTTGCTTGCTGTGCATAATAGAATCAAGGCAGGATTTCTCCTTTCCTTTCTTATGCGTTCCTTTAAATCTCCTGCATGCATTCCAACCAGTCAGCTGCTATCCCAAATATAGAAAAGTAAACACAAAATTTTTTAAAAGTTACTTTACAGTTTGCTAAAGGCACAAATATGGAGCTACATCTGTAAGGTTTTAATACACTTTAGGTTCCATTGTTAATGTCTCAACTATAAACCCTTCATACACAATGATTAAGGGAAACAAACACAGCTTCTTGTAGTTCTGAGGTGTCTCTGGTACTCTATCTGCTCTGCTAGCTGTCACCTCAACTGATGGTTGTGCCATTGGAGAACTGCAGGAGCTGACAGCAACATGAGGTCTCCAAAATCCTGAAGCAATTTCCCCAAAGCTGAAGAGACAGACATTTCTGTTTAGAAAGCAATTTAGACGTTGATGTTATGCACCCATTAATTAGAATACACTTCAGAGGTCCTAGAGAACAGATACTGACCTGTTCATCATCTAGCAACTACCTTCCTCTTACTTGTAAACTAAGTAGTATCAGGTTGTCAGCTGAATGTTTGTTGTAGTTTGAGGCTTGAAGTGGGGTGTGACCTTCCAGCAGCTGGGATGGCCTCTGGTGGGGGGGGAACCATGTATTCCCTCCCCTTCCGTTCCACACTCTGGAAAATAGGCAGGAAGTAGGTGCTAGCCCCACTCCTGCCCTGCAGCTCCGGGGACCTGTGTGTGCTTCGCTCCGCGGGACCATGGAACAGTTATGAGAGTTTTGTATGTTTTGTTTACTTTTGTATTTTCCCCAATCTTTGTATATATTTTTTACCTCCCTTTTTCATTTTCTGTTCCCTGTTAAACAATATACTTTATTTTTCTTTTAACTTCCAATCAGTTTTCAAAGTCACTCTCTCTCTTGCTGGGGGGTGAGCAGAGCACATAGTTCTGTTCCGTGTGGGTCCTGCTCTGAACCCCTTTTTACACGGAACCAGAACATAATTGGTGCCCAACGTGGGGCAAGAGCAAAAGAGACCTTACATAAAAAAAAAAAAAAAAAAATTGGAAGTTAAGAAAATGTTCTTACTGCAGATAATAATGTATTTCATTTGCGCTCAGTTCTGTTATAACTTTCTGGTTCGACTGGTGTCTTGCCATGTGCTCTGGATGGTCATGGACACTGGAGGGACTTGGATTAAGTTAATGTCTGTGTGTTTTAGGCAGTATGTTATGAATATGATTGGGATGGATATTTATCGAAATGCCTCTGTGTTCCACTGGGAAAAAACCTCCCCTGAATTGCAGTGCCACAGCTGTGTATTCTACTTGATAATTTCGATATCTTTGAATGTGATTTTAATACTCCTCATGGTGGGCTTGGGCTATAAAGTTTTGTATCGTAAATATGTTGGGTTGGCCCCGGCCCCGGGTGCCGCAGCTCCAACGGCCGCGGGTCACGTGACACCCCCCTTGGCTGCTCCAGTGCCCCCCTCTGCGGGCTGCGCGGCAGATAAAGCTTTGCCCTCAGGCAAAGTCTTATCTCTAGTTCCCGTAACTGCCAAGCAGAGCCGCAGAAACTGGTCTGACTGGCTGGGGGGGGGGGGGGGGGCGGC
>NW_008598051.1:16668-16887 GCF_000691845.1 Merops nubicus
AGGAGTGAGTCAGAAAGCAAAGAGGTAATCAATACTCACTCTGGAAAAGAGTTAAGACATATAAGGAGAGACTATTGCCATAATGAAGGGGAGTCCTTGATGAGCTGGCTGTTGCGGTGCTGGAACACTGAAGCTGATGGCATAGAGCTTAATCACAGAGAGGCCAAGCAGTTGGGGTCACTGGCTAGAGAGGGGGACATTGATAAACACATTGCAAAA
>NW_008598052.1:0-9841 GCF_000691845.1 Merops nubicus
TTGCAGATGTTGCCTGGGGGAGGAGTTGGGTTTCTAAGAGGGGGTGAGGAGTCCCTGGGGGGGGGCTGGTTTATTTTCCACTCCCCGTGAACTTTTAACCCTTTGGGTTTCACCTGGGGTATGAAAAATGTTACATCAGACAGGCAAGGATGAGGCAGATCCTTGAGCAGGGCGAGTGCTTGGCTGCCACTCTCTCTTCTTCATGCACACTTGAGGAGTTGTTGTGCAGCCTGGGGAGGAGGAGACTCCAAGGAGACCTTATTTTGGCCTTTCAGGACTTCAAGGGGCCTTCTACAGAAACGTGGCTTCAAGGCTTGGGCACCTCCCCAGCAGTGGTGGCACCTCTGGGTTTGTTGCCAACAGCAGCTGGAGGATTGGAGGAAGCAGCAGGCTGAAAATTATTTCCTTTGGAATTATTATAGTTAAAACCATGGCAGCTATGAGGATTAAAAAAAAAAAAAAACAGTGTAAAATCCTGACTTTTGGTCGAACAGCACTGAGGTCAAGTTGAAAGCAGAGTGATAGTCACTCCTTAAATCATCTCGAGCTGTCCCAATCTGATGGGGGTCCAGCCTTTGAGCTGGGCTTAGCTAAGCTGAGCTCCATGGCTTTTTTTTTTTCCACTCCAGGTTCATATTTTCTGCTCTGGAGAGCAGAGGTGCTGTTACCTCAACAGCCTTGTCCATAATCCAGGGGGGATGATCACCCCTCGTGGCCACCTACATCCCACTCAGCTTTTAGAAGGTCGTGGTGCTTTTGGGGTTGGGTTGGGCTTGTTTTCTATTATCTTCATGCCCAAATGTAAAAAAAAATGGACAAATAAATTTGTCCATTTTATCCCCAGAAGCCAACTTGGAGTTCTGGAGATAAGTTTCTTGTTGGGCAAGGATCCAAATACTTCCATGGATGTACTCCACTGGTTGTGTCCACTTCTCTGCTTCCCAGTGACTCCTCTGTGGTTTTGTTGTGGTATCTGATGGAGAACATGAGGGTTCTTCATTTGGAGCAGATCATTAGCACTCATTAGAGTGGTTACACACGACATTCAGGAGGACTTGGTGTTGCTTGGCCTGGAGAAGAGAAGGCCAAGAGGGGATGAGGAGTTGTGTGAGTTGGGAGGTGGGTTCCCTGAACCCATTCAGCCTGGCAGGAGCACAAAGCTGGTGGAGATGACTCTGGAAATTGTTTTCATCTTCTCTTCAGAAGTTTCCACTCGTGGTCCTCAGGGTCTGCAAGGATCTTGGGACCATCCTGTGTCTCATGTGCCTCTGGGGACACAAGACACATTGTCTCCAAAGGGCTCTGAAGATGCCTGGAGCATCTCTGCCTGATCCTGCCTGTGCCTTGGGGAGTCCCAGCCCCAGCCTGTGTGGGCTGGGGACCAAAGATAATGAGCTCTTCATGCCTTAATGAAGCAAGGAGGGGAGGCCTTAGATCCCTCTCCTGCAGCTGGGATGAAATGTGGCTCTGAGGGAACATTAAAGGCTTCGAATGGAAAACAATAACAAAGAGAAAAGGGGAAAAAAAACCACCTCAGTTTAAAAAAATGAAATATATAAAGGGGTGGGTGTGGAGGCACCAGCTGATGCTGAACTCAAAGGCTCTCGTTGCCTCCTGCATCTTCCAGAGCTGTCAGGAGGAGGAGGAAGAGGAGGAGGAGGAGGAGGGGAGCAGAGGGCACCACGTTGTCTTCAGGAGATGATGCTGATAACAGGTCCTGAGCAAAGCACTCCCTGGGAGCTTCTCCTCTTGAAGGAGGTGGGTTCAAAAAAGCTGCTTTGGAAAAGATGGCTGAGAAAAGCTGCTGCCAAAGGATGATGTTGGGTGTGGAGCCCACCAGATGCTGGAAGGATCAGCTGCAGCTTGCCTGCCCTACCTGCACCTTCCCCAAAGGACCTGAGCCAACGTGGGGTGGCTTGTGACCCCTGAGACATGCTGGCCAGGAGCCATGGTGGGGTAGGGAGCTGCTGCAGGGGGAGCTGCTCCTCTGCCATCAAAGAGCAGAGGAATCAGATGGCTTTGGTTGATTCCACATGCCCTTGGTTGATTCCAAACACTTCTGTTGGTGCAGCTGCTTTCCACTTCAGGAGCAGAGAAAAGCCACCCTGAGCCAAACCCCCACTGCAGGGCTGGCTGGAAGCTGGTTCTAGTTTCTTACAGAGCCCCTGGAGGTCTAAAAATGAGCAAAAACCATTGTGAGGGTCAAGGCATGGTGCAGTCAGAGGCTGCTTTGGAGGGGGAGAAGGTGGCTCCCTCCTGCTGAGCAAAGTCTTTGCACTTTGCTGTACCCAAACCATGTCTGGCTCAGAATTGAGCTGTTATTCCAAGCAAGCAAAGCATGGCATCAGTTATAAATCTGACCTGCCTGGGCACGAGGTGATCCTGCAGCCCTGGGAGAGCCAAAAGGAGAGCAGAGAGCTGCACACCATAACCCCAGCAGCCCCTTTCCTCTGGAGCTCATCTCCCTCAGCTTCATTTCTCCAGTCTTTTATTTAGTTTTTATTATAACAGCAAATGACCCAGACACAGGGCTATTTTTTTTGTTGTTGTTGTTTCTCTTAATTTTCCCTCCAGTTGGCCCAGAGACCTCTGGCAGCAGCTGGAAACCAGGAAGGATTTGGAGCACGGGAGCCCCAGACACTTGGAGGGCTCAAACATTTCTCAGAGATGAATTTTGTCCAAGCCAGCAGCAGGGAGGATAAATCCCCTGGGTCGAGTTTAGCTCCATCCAAGCTCTTCCAGAAAAACCAGTGACTCAAAAGCAGGATGAGGATGGTGATGAGCTGAAGCTGCAACACCCCACGTAGATGGGGAATGTTTCTCCTGGGTGGTTAAAGCCCAGGCAGCCACTTGCCCTGTCCAAGGCGTCGTAGAGAGGAGCCAGATGGTGCTCTGGCTTCCAAAAGTCATTAAACAGCACTTTTGACCCCCCCAAAAAAGAGCAGCCATTCGTTTTGTCCATGTTGTTTGCAGAACACAGGGTTTAAAGTTAAAAGAGGGGAAAAAAAATAGAGTATGATGGTGATCTTGAGTCTATTTGATTGTGCATGTTTTCTCCTCTCATTTATTTTTCAATCCTGTAGCTCTGAGCAGGAGGAAGGTCCCTTGGAGAGCTTCTCCTTCAGGAGAGCTCCTGCAAGGCTCAGCTCCCCATGTCCTCCTACAGACCATGCTCTGGAGGCCCAGCACCAGGCTGGCTACATCCTTGGGGAGGAATTCCCTGCTCCGTCCCCTGCAGGATGAACATTCCCTGCTCCTCACAAACTGCTCCGGGCCTCAGAAGAGCTGCCACAAACTCTTCTGAAGGAGCAGCAGCCAGGAACCATCCTTGGGCTGGGGAGAATGGCCAAGGGTGGACTTTCCCTCACTTGGGGTTCACTTTCATGAGCATTTTCCAACCTCTCTGTTGGTTTTTTGTGTATTCCAGTGGAATTCCACGCAGGATAAATACAGCACAGCTCTTGCTTTGCTCCTTCAGACTCAGCCCCTGAGGTTCTCACAGGGCCACGTGTAATAAAGATCTGCTTGGCCTTGGGTTTATTTACAGCTGTTGTTTGCAGCTGCCTGTGTCTGAAGGACCCATCAGCTGCAAGCTGATGCCTCCTCATGGGTTTAACCCTGTCATCCCCCCAACCAGAGGCAGAGGCTGGATGCTGATGGCTTTGGGCATGGCTGTAGACCACGCTCCAGGACACTGAGATGAACATTTTCCCATTTTTTCCTGATTTTCTCATGTGGGGAGCACTCATACAGATAAATGTATGAGAAATGTAAGGTTTGATCAAGGATAGAGCAACCTGGGGCTTTGTGCAGGTGACCACATCTTCCATTTACACATTTATTGACATCCAATTCAATGCAAATACTCAGAGGCACCTCTGAAGGAAAGATCAGTGATCCCAGGTGAGATAAAAAGCCTGGAGATAGAAGAAATACCTTTTTTTTTACACAGAAATTGTAATTATTTGGGATTTGATGTGAAAGAAGAGACTTGATTGGCCCAAAACCTGACTCTTTGAGAATTTTGTGGTGAGTGTGTTTATAGTTGAGTTCAAGATGACCTGTATAAGATTTTATTGCTGTTTCATTGATCTGGTGAATAAATCTCCCCCAGTGACCCCTTTCATCCCCCAACAATGCCAGACACAACCAGATGTGCTGCAGAGAGGAAGAAGAGGAAAAGGAAAAGGAGAGGAAGAGGCTTTTCTTCTCCCAACCAGAGGTTTGATGCCACCCCACAGGGCATCTAAGGAGCCTCTCCCTTGCTCTCTACCCAAAACCAACCCCTACATTGCCCCAGGTCCTGGGTGAATCCACCAGAGTTTGCTCCCTACGGTGATGAATGAAACCTGTGGAGTAACATTAAAAAAAAACCCAGCCAGATTTGTACTAGGAGATAATTTTCCTGGAGATTCTATAAATAGCTGAGTTCTAGCCCCACGCATTCCAGCTGAGCTGGAGATAGCTGCAAAGAATGAAGCTCAATAGCTTTGAGATGAGAGGGAGGCAGCAACGACTTTTGTAGTGGTACATGGACCTGGTTATAGGGATGGGAAAATCTTGTTTGATTTATGACCCCCTGGAATGGGCACTGGGGAGGCTGCACCTCAAATCCTGGGGTCGGTTTGGGGCTCTTCACTCCCAACAGGACCTTGAGGGGCTGGAGAGTGGCCAGAGAAGGGCAACGAAGCTGCTGGGGAAGGGTCTAGAGGCCAAGTGTGGGGAGGAGCAGCTGAGGGAGCTGGGGGTGCTGAGCCTGGAGCAAAGGAGGCTCAGGGGAGACCTTCTGGCTCTGCACAGCTCCTGACAGGAGCCTGGAGCCAGGGGGGGGTCGGGCTCTGCTCCCAAGGGACAAGACAAGAGGAACCATCTTCAGGTTGCCCCAGGTTTGCAGTGGGCTGAGGATGGTTCTGATGAGGATGTGAACATTAACCCTCACCCAGGTCCTCCCTGTAGAAATGTAGGTCTTCCCAGCAGCTGGTCTGAGACTTCTGAGGGTTTTTTTTTTTCACCTTTTAATCATAAATCTAGAGCTCTTGGCTCTCTTTTCATCTTTGATGAAAAGATCTCTGCAGAGCCAACGTGGGAGTGACGTGGGAGTGAGGTCCAGGAGGACTCCTGCTGAAGGACGCCTGCTGAATTAAATGGAGCATCTCCCAGGGGCAAGCGCTGTAAATCTCAGCCTGTCCTTGAAAATACATCTGGCCCATATACAGATCTTTGCTTTTTCTATTCAGGTCATCTCTGAGCCTAAAAAAAATGTCTTCAAAATGACAGAGGTTGCCTCTGAGTTGCTTCTGTCAGGATCCTGCCTAAACTCACGTAGGGGCTCAGATCTTTGCAGCATCGTTGCCTCTAAACATCTGAGAGGGGTTTTTTTGGGCTGAGCTTTTCTGTGCCAGGGTGCAGGACCTGTGGAGTGATGCTCCCACGTCTCCCAAGTTGTTCAGGCTGCCCCACGTTGCAGGGCTGTGGGCCATGCTGGCCACGTGGCTATTCCTGACATCCCAACCCAGGAAATTTAAGGTTTTCTGCTGTCCTCCTTGATTTTCCATCTTCTCCCACACAGAATCATTTTGGTTGGAAGAGACCTTCAAGATTCCAAGTGCAGCTCTTAGCCCAGCACTGCCAGGTCACCACTAAACCATGTCCTTCAGCATCACATCTACAAGATCCCTGCCCTAATCCTGCTGGCCACACTGGTGCTGATCCAAGCCAGGATGCTGGTGGCCTTCTTGGCCACCTGGGTGGGGTGATTGTGACCCAAGGGCAGCACCCAGCCCTTGACCTTGTTGAACCTCATCCCATTGCCCTCCCATCCATCCAGCCTGGCCAGATCCCTCTGTAGAGCCTCCTACCCTCCAGCAGATCACCTATCCCACCCAACTTGGTGTTGCCCACAAGCTCTCTGAGGGTGCCCTGATCCCCTCATCCAGAGGATGGACCAAGACATCAAAGAGAACTATCAAAGAGAACATGCCCTGGGGACACCATCAGGGTGTTTCCACGTGGGACAATCCCCTCTTAACAAGGTGGTTCATTCCTTCTGGGAACTCAATCCCAATTATTCTTGTCTCTTTGCCTGGCAGAACCTCTCCCAAATAATTCCTCCTGGCTGTATATGCTTCACGCTGGAGGAAAGGATGAATTTCAGACCCCACTCCCCATTTCCCTCACTCCTTTTTGTATCGTTTGCTCAAAGGATTCTTCCCCAGTCTTTGTCTCAGCCGTGAGGAGAAAATAAGAGGTGGATGAATCATTTCCCTTTATCTTCAAGTGATCCCATTCAACATGTGCCTGACTGTCTCTGAGATGACTTCCTGCATCCCCTTATTGTATTCCCAAAGGCATGGCAGGCTCTGGGTGGCTATTTCTGTCCTCACAGGGCTTTTTTTTTCCACTATAATTCTCCTTTTCAAACGTTTTCCAAGCAGACCAAGGAGGTTCCAAACCTCCCACTGCCTTCGCTAACAGCTCCAGGATTTCCATTTGCAGGAGCTCCTGTAATACCCAATTTGGAGAAGTGCAAGGCTGCCTCATTTTGCAGAAGATGACCAAAAAAAAGGACAAGAAAGAAAGGAGAATAATGCAAAAGGTGGGAAGAGCTCACTCACCTTGCATGGGCTGGCAAAGGGGTTTCATAGTTGTCAGAAAATTGCTTCCTGACCCTTGTCTCGAGCCCCAGGGAGGAGGGAAACGTCAGTGTGTGGCTTCAGAGGAGAGACAACTCTTCTTTTCTTTTTCTTGTCTGGCTTTCCAGGATATTTCTGAAACCCTGGAGCATTTTCCCTGCAAAGTGACCCTCAGGTGACCCAGTGAACTCCACCAGTACCCCCCAACGGGCATCGTTGGTGGCTGTGGGTTGGGGAAACATCAGGAAAATAAGAGACCAGGGGCAGGTTTGCACCAGGGGAGGTTGAGGTTGGAGCTGAGGAACAATTTCTTGCCCTGGAGGGTTGCCCAGGGCTGTGCCAGGCTGCCCAGGGCAGTGGTGGAGTCCCCACCCCTGGAGGGGTTTCCAAGCCATGGAGATGTGGTGTGAGGGACACAGGGCAGTGGGGACCTGGCAGGGATGGGGGGGATGGTTGGACTCCATGATCTTCAAGATCTTTTCCAATCCCTAAACATTTCTATGAGTCTATACCCCTCTGGATATCCCTTGCTTGTTCTCTTGTTAGCTCTGAAGCTTTCCCAGGGTGATCCCACCCGTGCTGCACCTCCTGGCCCCACTCTGCTGACAAAGCCCATGATCAGTCCTGCCTCCCTGGCTGTCTCTGGGCATTAAGCTAATAGCTTAAATTATTTTTCCACAATAATGGCCTAATCCTCTCTCTTATCTCTCTAGCAGATTAATTTGCCCAAGCATGGTTAGTACCTTGTCTTCCTCCTAATTCTACGGAGGTGAATTTTGCTCCCCTGGCTGTCGCTGGGCATTAAGCTAATACCTTAAATTATTTTTCCACAATAATCCTCTCTCTTATCTCTCTAGCAGATTAATTTGCCCAAGCATGGTTAGTACCTTGTCTTCCTCCTAATTCTACAGAGGTGAATTTTGCTCCCAGTTGAACACAGCCTCAGAATTACCAGCAGGCAAAGCCCCAGAGCAACACTGGGATGGTTCCAGGGATGGGGCAGTGACCACTTCTCTGGGCAACCTGGGCCAGGGGCTCAACACCCTCAGTGTCCAAAATTTCTTCTCTCTAGTCTGCATCTCCGTCTTTCAGTTTAAACCCATCCCCTCCTTGTCCTGTCACAACAGGTCCTGCTAAAAAGTCCATCCCCAGGTTTCATGTAGGCCCCCTTGAAGAACTAGAAGGCCACCAGAAGGTCCCCCTGGAGCCTTCTCCTCTGCAGGCTGCCCCAGCCCAACTCTCTCAGCCTCATCAACATCCCTCAAGGAGGAGTTCCAGCCCTTGGGTCTCCAGCAGCTCAGCTGTGATTGACTGAACCCTTCCCCATCCTCTTCTGGACTGGAAGAAGTTGGTGTGAGCACGTTCCTTCAACCAAGGGCCAACCTCCTTGGCCATGAATGCTTCTGAGGTGAGAAGAGCAGAAACAACCTCCCAAATAACTACATCAGAGGGCAAGAGCTGCCAGATTTCTGTCTGGCAGTTGCACAGTTGGATGAGGAGCTTGCAGCATCTTCACAGCTTAATTACAAGCAAAAGTTGCTGTTGGCCTTCTCTAATTTGTCTTCATAGCTGCTATTTCTGGAGCAGGTAAATGGTCCATTACCCTTCTCCAGCCCTTAGCAGATGGGACCAAAAGTCCCAAAGCTGAGCCAGGGTAGACTTGGTGTTCAAACCAGCCCCAGGACCTCAAAGCCCAATGAAAACAAACCCACCACTTGGTTTTCTCTGGGTCAATAGAAGCAGCAAAGAGGAAACACTGCAAGATTACTCGTGGGTCTTTTCAGGAGCTCACTTTAAAGCCTTGTTCACCTGAAAGACCAGACAGGTCCCTCCAGACTTGTTCTATTTTCCTGAGCCTATAATAGCAATTTCATTTCATTTTTAACTACCTGCCAGAAACGATCCCCAGGTCTCTGGTAAATATTTACCAGCAGCCTCCTGGGTAAAGATGAAACATCTTAAGAGGTTGCATGGGCCAAATTTGCTCTTAGTTCATCCCTGTGTACACAGAGAGGTCCCAGTGCAGGCAGCAGCCACGTTACAAGAGCCAGGCACTGATGGTGGCTGCCTTAGAAAGTCATAAAATCATAGGATCATGGGATGGTTGAGTTGGAAGGGACCTGAAGTTCATCTAATCCCCACCCCCTTCCATGGGGAGGGTCACCTCCCACTAGAGCAGGTTGCTCAGAGCTCCATCCAACCTGATCTTGAACACCTCCAGGGATGGAGCATCCACAGCTTCCCTGGGCAACCTGGGCCAGGGTCTCACCAGCCTTGTGGTAGAAAATTTCTTCCATCTCTCTCATCTAAATCTTCCATCTTTTAATTTAAACCATCTCCCCTTGTCCTGTCCCAACTGACCCTGCTAAAATGTCTCTTCCCAGCTTTCTTCTAGGTCACCTTGAAGGCCACCAGAAGGTCTCCACAGAGCCTTCTCCTCTCCAGGTTGAACAACCCCAACTCAGAGCCTTCTCCTCTCCAGGTTGAACAACCCCAACTCTTTCAGCAGAGGGGTTCCACCCTTGGGCCATCTTTGTGGTCTCCTCTGGTCCCTCTCCAGCAGGTCCATGCTCTGGAGAAGGACTCCTTGGTTGGTGTTTGCACTCTTTGGTTTCCCATGGGATCAGCTTGGGATCAGAGGAACAACCTCATATCATGGAGGAGTTTTATCTGCTGGAAGGAAGTCTGTGTGATCAACAACCATGCAGTGTGGTGACCTAACCAAGCCCAACGTGGGAAAACACTCCCACTAATTAAAATCCCAATTAGCACTGCCCTTATTTTTAATGAGTGCTCAAGAGGCAAGAAATCCTTTGGGGTTTTGGGTGGGGTTTTTTTTTTCACTTTCAAACGACCCTATGGATGGTGCCACCAGCCAACCCTGTGCTGCTGTGGAGACATGAAGAGAACTTATAAAGATCTTTAAATACTAACTTAAGCTGCTGAGAATGGATTATGCCCTCAGCAATCAATCACTATTTTTCTTTAACTAACCAAGAAATATCTCTAGGAGGGGGAAAAAAATTGATGTTTCATTACTAGAAGGCTTTACTGCCTTGAGAATATTTTTGGGGGGGGGCTCCTGACACTCTGTTGAGCTTATTTAACAACAGCACAATTCATTTGCCTGCCTAGTGCCTGGAGAAAAATCTTCAAATTAAGTAGAGAGAAAGAAAAACCAAAAATAGGCATTTAACAGCAGCCTTCCA
>NW_008598052.1:9872-17291 GCF_000691845.1 Merops nubicus
AGAGATGTAGAGATGAAAAATAGGGAGGAACAGAGAGAGTTCTAACAGAGAACATCATTTCACACCCAATCTGGGTGTCAATTCCCTTGGGTATAAATATAGAATTAACCCACCCGTTCGTGATGGGTCCAGAGAGTTCCCTGGGCCCCACTTTGGCTTCTTCAGACTCTTTTTTTTTTCAGTAAAATCTATTTTAGCTTGTCCAGGTGACAGAGGGCTTTTTATTCTGGGTCTCACCTGAAATCTGGGCCCTCCACGGGCACTTCTTTCCCCATGGGAACTTCAGAGGGATGGTTTTGTTGGAGCCACTGATGACTCTTATTCCAAATTAATTGAATTTATACCCTCTGGGTTTGAAGGCTTTTGTGTTTCTAGCCATCCTCTGAGGGAGCATTTAGCCTTCATACCCTTCCTCAGCTGCCTGTGGGTCTCCTTGCTGCTGCCAGGACACATGAAGGACCCATCTGTGTGTCCATCAGGCTTACCCATAACTTCTTGCTGGTTTTCCAAGAGGAAATGATGAAAAATCCCCAATTTTTGCCTTCCTGACCAACGTTTGAAGCAAAAAGGGGCTTGGCTCTAACTGCTGATGGTGGGTTTTGTTCTAGGGATGCCTGTTCCCAGCCCTGGGGACCATCTTCTGCACCACTGCTGTCCATCATTGGCCAGCTCAGGTGTCCCTGGTGACCTCCTGAGGTTCTCCCTGCCCAGTTTCATTTACAAGAGGAAAATTTTCCACGAGAACCATCAGCCCTTGGAATAATCTTCCACGAGAACCATCAGCCCTTGGAATTATCTTCCCCAGGGAAGTGGTGGATTCATTGGACACATTGAAGATTCAGATGGAGAGGCTGCTGGGCCACCTTGGCTAGATGGTCCAAGAAAGGTTGGAGCAGGTGATTCTTGAGGTGCCTTCCAACCTGGGATTCTATGATTCTATGACTCCCCAACCTCATGGGGTGCCCTCTACCCATCCCCACAGACATGGGCATTGCCATGGGCTTCTTATGACACACAAGCAAGATTGGGGTGGCAAATCCATAACCCGTGTCCATGCCCAGACTGCAAACAGAGAAAAAAAGCCCAAAACAAGCCAAAAAAAGCCCAACATAATTTCTTTCTGAAAAAAAAAATCAGGACTTTCCCCCTTGTCCACAGTGTGATGAGAAACAGCTCCAACTACCCCCCAGATTCCTATTTATTAATCACTTTTCTTGCATGGAAAAGGAATTAATGACAAATAAAATATTCCAAATGAAATATTTCCTCCTCCAAATGGGGAGAAGTGGCAGCTGTGGCTCCTGTCTGGCCCTCACCAGTGCAAGACAAGACCCATTAGCCTGTGATTCCTCTGCAGGCAATAAAAGAGTTTTATAGGTAAGTTCCTGTGCAACACGAAGCCCAAATTATTGCTGGGCAGCCCTGGAGCCTGATGAGGCTCTTGCTGAACCCAAAACATCAGCCCATGCCCCATTAGGTTGGCCACAGGCAAAATCCCATCCCTCCTCCAAACACATCCCAGCTTTGAAGATCCAGGAAGCTGCTGGGGGAACTGGTGTCAGCATTAGAGAACTGGTTTGAGTTCTGCCTTTTTTTTTTTTCCTTTTTTAAAATCCCCTCTAAAAATAACATTTCTATAACCACCTACCCTGACATTTCACATCAGCAAGTGGCCAGAAGAGCCTGGCTCAGCTGTATTAAAATATGCAAACACAACAGGATTTGAGAGGTTGTTTCCTGGAGAAGAATTGCATAACTCCAGCTTTGGAGGCAATAGGAGAGGCCAAGGGTTTTTTTTTCTGGGCTGGTTAAAAGGTTTTGGGCTTGGTGCCTCCATCAGCAGCTCTGTTATAGCCATTGCCCCTGCTAATTAAATATCTGAGCTCCTCGTGGAGCCAGGCAACAGCATCTGACCCTTGGTAGGAGGAGACACGTCTTAGAGGCAGCCAAACTCACTGCTTGGGGGCTGGGTTTGGCCTCTCCACACACACACAGCAGGTGTCTGTGGAGTGAGAGGTTTTTCTTTGCTTCTTTTTGGTGGCCCTGGTGTGGAGGGTGAAGAGGTTTCATTGTCTGAGGGACACGTCTCGTGCAGGGGATGATCTCATGGTTGCACCATGGCAGAGAAGATTGGTCTTAGAGTCATAGAATCACAGAAATATTGTGGTTGGAAGAGATCTTGAAGACCATGGAGTCCAAACATCCCATCCCTGCCAGGTCCCCGCTGCCCCGTGTCCCTCACCCCACATCTCCACAGCTTGGAAACCCCTCCAGGGGTGGGGACTCCACCACTGCCCTGGGCAACCCTCCAGGGCAAGAAATTGTTCCTCAGCTCCAACCTCAACCTCCCCTGGGGCAATGTCCAGACATTGTACCTTGGTAGGACAACACAGCTGCGTTTTGGATGGGGTTGTACTTCTGACCCCAGCTCTGATCTTTCTGCTGCAGATAGGGAAGTGCACAGTGTTCTTCTCAGAGAACATCTACAGATGTTCTTCTTGGAGAACAGATGTTCTTTGAGAAGATCTACATAGAGAACAACTAAAATGGGGATTCAGTGGTGTTTAAGAAATACCCAGTTCTCATTTGTGGATCACAGAATCAGTTGGGTTGGAAAAGTCCTTTAAGATCAAGTCCAACCATTAACCCCTTGGAGCCAAGAAAGAAGCACCTGAGCTGGGTTGGTTCAATTCTGATGAGCTCAGAGAGAGGGGATCAGACCCATCTCCAGCCATAAGTGGTAACACTTAGCAGGTGGACCTCCAAACTGCAACGCTTTGCTTGAAGGCAAACTTCTGCTGCTGCCCCTGAGGAGCATTTCCCAGCTCTCCACAACCTCTGCCAACCTTCTACAAATCATTTGTTACCAGGATTGGGATCACAGTTCTGTAAACATCCATTCTTTATCTGTTGTGGCCTTCTGAGCTGGGTGAGTGCTCCTGCCTTTCCATGATTCCATGGCTGAATTAATCATGGACCATAAAACCAGTCACCATTTATGCACTCTTTAAAAAAAGAACAGGGAAAATAGCACTTGTGAGGTAGAAGTTTCATGGTGTGTTCCTTGGACATCATCCAGGCATCCTCCTGCTTCCTCCAGGCCTGTGAAATATTTATTGCTTTGTAAAAAAAAGGGGGGAAAAAAAGACCTCTTAAAATTATCTGTCTCCTCAGTTCCTCATCCCATCATCTACTTCCCACCCTGGGAAAGATCTCATGAGGGTTGGTTTGCATCACACAGCAGATATGGGACAGAGATCCCTTGATGGATACACCTAGGAGCCTCTGGCACCCTGGACATCTTCTGGAAGGACCCAGATCTTCCCTGAAAGGGTTGTGAAGCCCTGAACCAGGCTGGGAGATGGTTGGACTCCATGGTCTGGGGGATGGTTGGACTCCATGGTCTTCAAGATCTCTTCCAAACAAAATGATTCAATCATTCTCTAAGAGCTGCTCTCATCCAGCATCACAATTTGGGAGCTGCTGCATCTTGCTCACCTATAGGAGGAAGACAGGGAGGTTTGGAGAAGGAGATCATGGAAGCAATTCTTTCATGACACCCTTTTTATTGGAGTTGTTAGGCTCCACCTCATCAGTCTGCAGAGTTAATGAAGATACCACTCAGAAGCCCCAATTAACAATGCCACGGGAGCAATTATCTATTGCTCTCAGGGATGAAGCTGCTCAGAGAACACTGCTGAGTTCCCAGACCCTCAATGAGAGTGTTTTTTATTCTTATTGATGATGTTCCCCAGGCTGTAGCAACATCTGGACGACCTGATCTGAGCCTGGGCCACCACAGATGCCCAAGCCACCCTGGTGCTCTCCTAAAAGAAGGAGCAGCCACTTTTTGGGGGGATATCTCCATGATATCCTGCAATATCCAGCTTGCTCAGCTCCAGCTAATAACCACTGGCCTTGCAGGGAGTCCTCCTTGTGCTGCCCACAGGCTCCTGCCCCTCCAGCCAGCAGCTCAGCTGGAAGGAGGAACTTCTCAGAGCTTTAAATAACCTCCTGGATTCCACCTCCCAGACTTCTGCTCCAGCTGGGAGCAGCTTTCCTGTTTGTTTGTTTGTTTGTTCCTTTTTCCTTGCCATGATTGCAGAGAGGAAGGCATCTGGTTTCCACCTCCCTGAAGACCTCCAAGGCGAAGGGTCAGGGTTGGGGTGTGATTGCTCAGCACTGCAGGCTTTGGATGGGAATTTAAGGTGGGGAATTAAAGGTCCTGGGGCTTTTACTGGTGGGTTTTTTTTTTCTTCCAGGCTTCCACGAGGTCAGGGCTGGTGATGAGCACACGCTGAACTCCATGTTTGCCAAAGGTCTTGAACGTGGCCGTGAGGAAGCAAAGGCATGAAAATCCAAGGGAAGGATTATTAACCCTCTCTTTTCCCTGGATTTTCCTTCTAGAGGGAAGGATTTGGTCAAAACCTGGGCTGAGATTCAACCCCTTTGGCCTCACGTTGTCTCACGGGGTGGCAGCTGCTCCTCCAGCCACCCTGGGCATTGCAGGAGGATGATCTGATCCCAAGCTGGGAGTTACTGCTGCCAAGAGGAGCTGTGGGCTTTGAAGGGCTTCAAATCTTGACCTCTTTTGGGGGAAAGGCTCTGAAAAGCAATCAGGCACGACTGTCTGGTGTTGGAGATCAAAGAGGCATGGCCAAGAGCTTTGGTTGCCATAGCCACGCTGCCTGCTCCCCACCCAGGCTCCACAGGGCTTGGCATGGCCAGAAGCTGCTGCAGAGACTCCAGATCCTTGTTCTCCAACGCTCTGCTCCTCACTTTGCTCCAGCCCTACTTCTAGAAACACAGAAATACTTAGAAAAAGAGAAATCCAGACTGATTTCTTCCCAGAAAAGAATGTGAGTGATACAAAAAGAATGAAATCTTTCAGTAAAATATCTTCTCTTCCTGTTCATGAAGAGCCTTGGAGTCCTGCAGCTCTCTGGGCTGCACATGTCTTGGCTACACCAGGTCAAAGCCTAAAAATCATGTTCTTGCTCTCCCCACTGTGGGAATCGTGGTGCTCAGCACCATGCCCATGGACCAAAAAGCCTCCAGACCCATAGACCAAAAAGCCTCCAGACCCCAATTCACTCCACGAGGCAGGTGGAGGGTGATGGTGGGACCTCTGCATCACCAAGCTCTTCCTCAGAAGCTGTGATTTGGGGGGTTTAACCAAAAAATACCTGGAGGTGGTGGCTCCTTTCCAACCCCCCCAGGTCAGTGCTCTGAGGGACTCGATGTGTTTTGCAGATGTTTCTGCAGAGCAGCTCTGTCATCCACTTGGCACGGGCTCCAAACGTGGAGGCTGATGTCTCCAGCTGGAAAGATGGTTTTGATATGCCACCAGTGGAGAATAAACCCAAGGGTGAGACTACCTGCCCTCCCCAACCAGCCTGGGGCATCACCTCCTCATGGGCAGGTTCTCATCTGGCCAGTCCAACGTCCTCCTCATCCCCCCCCCACCCCACTGCTCTCCACCTGGAGCCCAAGGTCAGCTGAAGTTTTCCTTTCCACCACATGTCAAAGATCTTCCTGAGGTGAAATTCTTGGCTCTGTGGGGCTGGGAATGAGCTGGGGCAGGCAGGGGGGGTGGCAGGCAGCAGCCCTCAGGCTCAAGCAGCCCCTGACCCCACCATGCTGATGGATGATCTCGCTGGAAAAAGCCCCATCCTGAGCTTCTCCAGATGGGAGATGAACACGTTGCACTTGTCCAAACAGATTGAGCTTCTGTTTTATCTGTGTTTATCAGTGATGGAGAGGTTTGGGTGTGCCCACCTTGGCCTGCTGGCTCTGTGCCCCCCTGAGATGGGGAGATGCACAGAGATGAGCATTGTTGTGTCAGGCCAAAGGGGAGGTGCTGCCAAGTCCAGTTCCTGGGGCTGGGAACTGACCCAGGGGTGTGCAGGGGAAGAGATCTGAGGTTCTGCTCCAGGAATAGCTGCAGAACACCTCGTGCTAGGACATATTGCAGCACTCCAGGCTTGGGGAAGAGTGGCTGGAAAGCTGTCCAGTAGAAAAGGACCTGGAGGTGTTGGTCAATGGTTGGATGAAGATGAGCCAGCAGGTGCCCAGGTGGCCAAGAAGGCCACCAGCATCATGGCTCAGCACTAGTGTGGCCAGCAGGACCAGGGCAGGGATTGACCCCCTGGACTCAGCACTGGGGAGGCTGCCCCACAAATCCTGGGTTCAGATTTGGGCCCCTCACTCCCAGAAGGACCTTGAGGGGCTGGAGCGTGGCCAGAGAAAGGCAACGAAGCTGTGCTGGGTGAACAGTTGGACCTGATGACCTTCAAGGTCATTTTCCAACCCAAATGATTCCATGATCCTATTAATAACAAGGAAATCATGTGGCATGGAGTATCTCATTGGGATTGATGGGACACTGCAGTGCTGGGAGGGACCCATCCTTCAGTGCCAGAGCAGCAAGACAATCCTTCCAGGAGCATTAGAGTGAGGTGGAGACACATGGACCTCAAAATTCTCAGGGAGTCTTTTACCTGATTAAAACTTGAGCCACAGGCCAGGAATTTCTGCCTCTGCTGCTCTCCAGCCAGGCTTTGTGAAGAAGCTTGTAAGCAATCTGTTAGCCTGTGTTTTTTTGGAGAGAATTCAAGTTGATTCTCTTAGAAAGGGGTTTAGTCTTCTCTTTTCAGGATGGTGGGAAAGAAAAGCTCTTTGCTTCCCCTGAGCCAGCACGTCAGGTTCTGATCTCCCTTGATTTGAACCTTCTCTGTGAAGAGGAAAGTTGCTGAAGGATTTAGGAAATGATCTTTCCACCTAACGAGGGCCAAAGGAGCTCTGCAAAGTGAATTAGGGTCATAATTAGCTGAGTCCCTTCCTTGGGCCAGGTCAAGGAATAAGAAGTATCAGCTGGAGTTTCCAAAAGAGGAGCAATTAGAGGAAGAGCAACTTGTGACCCTTTAATTACAAGCAACAGCTCTACAGAAGGAGGAGTTTGCTCCAGGTGGGTGGTATCCTGCTCAAAATGAGCAACAAAATAGGTGCTGAGCTTTGGAGAGGGGAAGGAGAAGCTCTGGAGATGCCCCTTGTCAGAGAATGAGATGAATTTTGAGGTCTCCAAGGTAAATAAACTGGTTTTTTTGGTGCTTTTCTTCATGTTGGGGACAGGGCTGGTTCTGGTGGGTGAGTTTGGATGATGCTGGGCAGGTTCCTACAAGGGATTCTCATCACCAGGGACACCCAAGGGTTCCTCATCACCTCCCTGTCCCCATGGGTTGTTTTTTTCAGCAGAGTAAATCCAAGAAAACCCAGAAACTAGAAGGAAGAAATCATCTCAGACCAAAAGTGAAGGACCTGCCTTCACCATCGTGGTGGAGCAACTCTTCTTTGCCCAAAGCTTCCTTTATGTCCTATTCAGGTTTTTTTACTAAAAACAGCCCTCCAGGAAAAAAAAAA
>NW_008598053.1:0-28300 GCF_000691845.1 Merops nubicus
AGCCGGGCGGGCCCAAGCGGCGCAGAACGCCTCCGCTGCCCGGCGCCTGGCCCCGCCGTTCTCTGGCCACCCGAGAACCAGCGAGACTGTGACTTAGACATTCAGTCTTCAAAAAGTACGTGGGGAGCATGGCCGCGCTGCTCCCTCCGTCCGAGGCCGTCGCGTACGCGGCGCTCCTGCCCCCGGCCTCTGAAGGCGACAGGTGCATTGCGGGCCCGGGCCCCGCGGAAGCGGTGTCGGGCCGACAGTATCCTTCAAATTATCTGGAACGTGAAAGAAAAAAAAAATTCTCTTGCTTTATTTAAAGGAAGAAATGTAAAATTGTCGCACAGGTGTCTCGAGAGCCGGGCCCCGCCGCTGCCCCCAGCGCAGTCCCGACTGGCTCCCCGGGCAGCGGGAACGCGCGAAGGCGTGGGTCTCAGCACAGCTTGTGCGACCTCTCTTTTATGTATTTTGCTCGTTTTAACCTGTGTTTAAATATCGTGAGTAACGCCAACAAAGTCCGTGAGATCATGTTCCCCCCCGAGGCCGGGGGACAGGAAACGCGTGTGCAAGCCGGTGCTGCTGCAGAAGGTGTGCTGCCATGTCTGTCCAGTATGTAACATTCCATTAAGCTAATACATCTGTTGCCTTGGGTTTAATGGGAATCGAGCATTTGATTTATTTACAACTTGATTGATAAACGTTTAATCAACATTCCTGAATCATGGCAAGGGGAGAAAAAAACAACAAAGTATCATTGCGAAAGAAATACGCAAAGGATATTCTGTTAATACAAGAAGAAGGTTTCTACTTGATAGAGGTTCTTGTGAGGAATAAATGGCCAAATTAAGGTGAAAAGGAAGCCAGCCTGTATCTTAATTTGACAGAGATAAAACTACTCAAGCTTCCTAGATTTAACCTTTATTTTATAGTTGTATAAACTTTACAGATTTATGTTAATTATGCTATGTAACAAGTTGTTCCACTTTATAAAAAATTTATTTTTTGGATTAATTCATGTAATGCATTTGAATTTTCTTAAGAGTTGCTCATCACTATTAAAACTGCATTTGCAACATACAGTATCATGAAGACTGCTGTTACATTGCACACTGAGATTCCTTTTGTAAACAGCTGAACTTGGGTTCTGTGCTAATGCATCCACATCAGCAGGATCACCATCTAAGTGTAACTTCTGCCTGATGTCTGCAACATTACTTATGTTCTATGACTTGTTTTCACAGAGTTGCAGCCAACAAAATCATAGGTTCTGTGGATCATGTGGGAAAGGGAGTGGGTAAAGTTGTAATCCAAATCAAATTTAACTATCGCATTTGTATTAACTTCAGTGTGGATAGTGTTTTACTACAAATGAAGAGAACAGAAGGGTTGCTGCACCACCCTAATTGATACAGAAATGTAATCTCAACTGGAGAACCTGCAGCAGTTGTGGACTTTATATGCAGTTTTGTAGCCCAGAGATTAAATGGTCAGCAGAATTACCACAAGTGTTCATAACCCTAGGAAGACATTTCAAGGTAGCAACACAGATTAATTTGAGGTTATGTTACATTCCCAGGGGCTTTTACACAATGACATTTGTTGTTTCAACACGAGAAGTCATGAAAGTAAAACTGGGCATTAAGCTGGTTATAGCAAGAGCTTTCAGCTGATGCAATACAACAGCATTTCATCAGTCATTGATGAACTTCAGTAGGAGATGTAAACCTACACAAATAATTATGAAACATAAAATAAGCCATCTAAACTTGATCTCCATAAATCAAACAACAAACCTCTACTGAGTTAAATGTATTTTATTCCCAATAGTCAAAATGTGGTTTGCTGATTTGTGCAAAATTAGGTTAACTTATTTAAAACCTAGTGCACTTTTCATCTCCCAAGTGGTGTGGGAGAACTTGCCCAACTGGATAGAAAACAGTGAAAAAATCCCACTGAAATAAGTAGAACAATTGTCTTCTTGTATTAGTACAACCGCACTTCAGCGTGGAATGCATTTTAATTTGTCGAAACTGGTGCTGACCATGGAATATATATTATGACATTTGCTTAAGATAGTTGCTGTATTTTTAAAAAATAACGACTCATTATGGCAACGCTGTTCATTATGAAACCCTTCTTTTGTTCCCCAAGATACATACCAACAGAAAGGTCACACTTGAAAGGGCTATTATGCATACTTAAACAATAATAAGAAGTTCTAAGATCTAAATTGGGCAGTGATTAAATAGACATCAGACCTACATAAATAGATCTACATAAATCTATACAATATACATAATACAGAAAGTCATGCTGGGTGACCCAAGTGGCCACTTGGGTGAAAAGAACTCAAGTTTCCCATAAAATTTAACTCTGTTTTATCATCAAATAGAAAAACATACCGAAGCACTTAGACCTAGTTATGTTAGATCCTCTATCCACAGCTGTCACAGCTGTGCCAGGGTATCTGGACACATCATTGTCATCTTGATCGAGCGCTGTTGTGTAAGAGAGCTCAACAATGTTGCAATCCTTAAGGAACCTATGAAAAAAATTTTAAAATCCTGTACCATTTAAACACACTGGTAATAGCAGTAGCTGGTTTTGAATATTCAGTCCTACCGGTCCAGTTCTCCAATCTGGCAGTTTGTAAATAATTATTGCTACTTTTTTTTTATTGCAACATGGAGTAAATAAGTGAAGGGTTGGGAAGCAAAAATGAGGCTTGAACCTAGGGGTTACTGATTGCAATTCTGCTAAGAAGTTGTGGGGTTTATTGCTACATCTGCTGAATAGCAGGGATATCCTTCCCAAACAGAACGGACAACACCAATCACATGAAGAAGAAAACTGACATCGACACAACCCCCCAAAAAAGGAGTCTAAACCAAAGTATCTCAGCAGAATGGAAAGGCACTTGGTAAAGACTGTGTTCAGAATTAAAATTACAGGATTACAACCAAATCTAACAGTATATATGTGGCCACTCACGCTCGCTACTTCTATAGGCTCTATTTACATCTAGTGGCTATAACATCCTCCTAGCCATGTAAGGCTGTGATTAAGCACATCTCACTAAAATCAAGGCAGCTGCTTATATTGAAAGCTGAATATATGTATAACCTTCATCGCACTGGGCTGGGAGTATGAAATAAGGGTTGCTCAGTAACACCCCCTTACACCCCTGGGGTCTAAGCAGGTGCTCAGATGGCGCTCCATGGCAGCACTAGCACTAGCAGGTTTGGAGGCTGCCACAGTAAGGAAGTGGAAGAGGCAGGAGGAATGAAGCTGACTCCAAAATGAGAGTTTACTGGACTAGGACTAAAATCTTCAAGCATAATTACAGAAGAAACAAGTACAGAAAACAAAGTATATCTTGCCAAATAAACATTTGTATCTGATGATATGACATGTAGCATATTGCACAGACAGCCACGGGCATGCACAGCTGGGAGCACACTGCAACCAAAGTGGGAAGAAGAGCTGGGAATTAGTCCACAAATCTGAGAATCGTGATTCTGAGAGCAGTGTGCAATTACTGCCGGCAGCAGCCAGAGTAAGCCCAGAACTCCCACTGAGAGCAGCTGCAAAGAAGCAGTAGGGCCAACCAGGACAGGTCCTGCCTTGCAACTCTTTGTAATACAGTCAGGAAGGGATTAGCCTTTACTCTTGATGTAATGCTTAGTTATTACATCTAAAATTTAGTGCTAAATATACAATTACTATAACACAGATGCAGTTTGCAATCTACCCTTCCAGATTCAGAAGCATTTAAGGCAGCAATAATCCTTTCTGTCAATATCTTAACACAACCATGACTAGCTGTAATGTAGTATTTTACCTAGTTCTCTAACCTGGTTCCAAAGCATATTTTTAGCACTTGGAAAATAATAAAGTAACAGCTTAACACTTATTTTTAAAGTCAGCATTAAGATCTATATATGGAAATTTAGTTCCAAATAACTGTTGTATTTTCGAGAAAGTAAAAGGTACTGTCCAGAGTGATGTCATTTTACCCTTCATCCATACATACACAGGTCCTGCTGACGTAAATTAATTCACCAACTTTCTCTCTCAAAAAAAGTGAAAATACAATCTTCAAATACAGATATAATGTTTTACAGCTGACAGCTTCTGAGTAACTACAAAAATTACAGTATTTATTTACAGACTACAATTCAAATACCTTCATTATGTTATTCTTATTCTTTCAGCTGCCTTGCCTTTTCCTGTGTTTTTTTTTTTTTTTTTTTTTTTTTTTTTTTTTTTTTTTTTTTTTTTGTTTGATTTCTTTTTCTTGTTCAATATATTTCTAAGCTTATTTAAAATGAAAAAAAAATTGAATCCTCACATTGTGGTCTCAGATCCAATTAATTAAAGGACTTTGAGGTGAGAAAGAAAGCATTCCTCCAAAGTATGTTTGGTAAATATTAAAAATCTAAAATGCACACAGACATAGCACCCACATCCTCCCGGATTTCATCTGCATGATGTTCAGTTTTAATGCATAAGCTGCCAGTAACTTAAAAGAGGTGCTTATATACACACAGCCGAATCACTATCGCAATCTTACGTAAGAATACAATAGCCATTAAATCGTTCTTTTGCAAACAGATTTACTGGTACTAGCTAAGGTGCCAGTTTGTCTTGTACCAACAGCAACAGAAGGTGTGAAAAGTTATGAAAAGCATGGCTCTGACAATGAAGGACAACGTTAGAAATTTAATGATTGGAACCGAAACTGGAAAATGCAGTAAGGCTGCTTAGCACTTCTTGAACAACCCGCAGTACAATATTACTTTTTAAAAAAACTCATTCACTCTCTTTCTTCAACCGCTTGTCCTCTTTTTCTGGAGGCAGAAATGACGCCAGAGTCAGATCTACCAGGGACTAAGTGGGCTACAGCAACTATTTATAGCAACTATTAGCAAGTTCTACTGCAGTTGTATGACAACACAGGTCCTCCATACTTACCCACAGAAAATTATCATCTTCCACTTTAAGAATTATGAGTGCTCAGAAAAGGTGTAGAATCCCGCAGGGATTATATAAATCTTCATTATGTGCCTAAAGCACAGACACTAAGGCACTGTATGCATGAGTAAGAACTAAAGTATGCCAAACCACAACTTATTAGAGGTAGACTGACACTTTTTTGGTCTAAAACCACATTATTGCTAGCCCTCACTCTTCAAACTAATAGTCCTTCACTAGCTGCACTAGTCATACTACAGTTAGTCCTTCACAACAGAAAGAGCAGACAAGGAAACTAGATGGATAGGACAAGATTTACTGCAGTAGTCCCATTTCCTTCTTGAAAAATCTGAATGTGCTTCCCCAACAGATACAGCTGGGATGGAAAAGGCTACATCAGTTAAATAAAAAATAAAAAAAGTCTTCTTGACTTTGTTAAGTAATACTAAGTTTACCCACAGTTGTTTTTTTCTCCTCCTTTACAAGAGAGCAGTTGTTCCTTCCTGCAGCAAGGGTGGCAGGAAACAGCAGAGAAAAGAAACATGCTGAAATAGCTGTCACTGTCTCCTGTCCCCATGGGAAGGAGAACCTTAAAATAGCTGTGGCAGTGCCCTGTACCCAAGGGAAAAGACTGACTATCCAAATTAAAGTCTCTGGATCTGGGTCTCTCCAGATAAGGGTCCCAATTACTGTTCAGTATTATTAAGCTCAATTTCATACCATCAGATCCTAGTGAAAGTTTCAAAGTAAAAACCATGTTATATATCACAGCACTGTTAGAAAACAAAATACGTCTTTTAGTAAATGCTATATACAGATTTTATGAAGGAAAAAAATTAGCCTTAGCTTAAATATCGAGTTCAATTTATATTCACATTTAACTTATTTTAAGTAGGTGTTTCTAATTTATCCAATTATTGGTACAAATATGCATCAGTAAAGGAGAAATGCTCAACCAAGATTCAGCATTATGCTATTCATAAAAACCATTAAGTTTCACTATGTAAACTCTAGGGAAAAAAAAAGAAATCACTTGCTTTGACAACTTCAGAGCAAAATAATTTTCTAAGGGATGTAACTATCCTTCAAATGAAGTTAATTTTATCCTATTTAATTACACAGAAACCAATTTAAATCCTGCCCTAGAACACTCAGACTACCATGCTGTCTTGCATGTATATGGTGGACATGTGTCATTTATTAGGCCTTTTCATTATTTTTGGGGTGGTGCTAATTGCTCTACATACTTATTTTTCCTTCTACTACAACAACTGTGTGTGGCACTGCTTTGTGCACCATTACACCATGCCCTCAGCTTTAAAATAAGAGTATTAGCCACTGTGGGAGAAATGACCTTCCAAAATTTCTTGTACATTTCTGAGACCTGCAAGAGAATTTTTCTGTCAACTCCAGACAAGCTGCTACAGGAAGAAAAGTTGTTGTGGTCAATATTGCAGCTCTGTACTGTAAATGGATCTGATGATCCCAAAATCTTAGGACACGAAAGGCCTAATATGTGCCTACTATGGGGCAGGAATTCAGTACTTGAATAGCAGCTCTTAAGGGACTACAATACAATCAAACATTTGATACAGAAAAGATTCCATTATTACTGAGGTCACTGTATTTGGTCCCCACTATAAACACATTTTATATACACTGAGTATGGTCAAAAGGACCACAAGTTAGGCAAAGAGAAAACAATCAGGGTCTGCATTTCTATTCTCAGGGTGCTGCTGCCTGGCAGACCTGTATTCCTGAAGTAGCGAAATAAAAAATGAGCATGTTCCTGAGAAATGACGAATAGCCACCAACATCAACTAGACAGGACTGATAATAGTTTGGGATCTTGCAAGATAAAAGTCAGTTAGCAAGACTGCTAAATGTCAGCTTTTAAACTCTTCAGGATTTATGTTTAACTATTTCAAGGGGAAAAAACCCACACATATCAAGGTTTAGACTTAAAATCTCCATATTGTCCTTGACAAGTGAGGTGAGGATTAAGTAATAGCTATTTTCTTAAAAAAAAAAAAAAAAAAAAGTAAAAATGAAGTATAATGAAAGCACATCAAGAAACAAACTGTACAATTTCTGAACTGCACTGTTTATTTTGCTGCTTGAAACCTAAGTGACAGTATGCCACTATAATTATGGGGTTTCGTCTAAACCTTTACTACACTGCAGGTACAGAAATATACGGACACATTTTTGGAGAATTGACATTTTGCAAAATGCAGCAAACATTTCAATTTATACATGAGAAAAGGAAGTGTTCAAAAGGGTATGCATTTCAAGTTATTGCAGGTTATTTCTGTGAGAGAATTTCTGCAGGTAAAACATTTAAATTGAACCAAGAGTAACGTGTCAGTGTATTTAAAATCATGACAAAAATCTTCTCTCTGGTCATTAAATGCCCTTCCACAATTTACTAGGATGTTGTATGTTTAGGGCAAGATGTCAATACAGCATAAATCCCATGGCATTTTGGTTTTCTTCTGGAGATTAAAGCTGTTTTTTTTTTCTTGGGATAAATGCAGCAGCAAAACACAAACCAGCTGATCAAAAAAGCACTTCTGCCATAACTCCAATAATTTCAGGGCACACCAACCGACAGTAGTTTTGCCATTCCCAGTTCTTTTAAGGTTTACATCACTGCACTGTTGCCTTAAGTACATTTGTAAAAGCTTGTTTTCTCTTAGGCCAGCTTGCTGACTACAGCCTGGTTGAGAGAATTTAGTTGGTTGGTCCATTTATCTAATGCAGTATACCGTGCACCACCTCTCTTCTGATGATCCAGTTCTAGAAGCTGGTTGACTTGATCAATTCGGCCATGTATAGTGCTAGAAGAAAAATAAATAACTGTGAATTGTTAATGCACATGGGAATAGGCTCTAACAATAAATCAGAGGTGAAACAAGAGGTCGTCTTACACAAGAGACACACAAAATCCATTTCAGAATTCAGCACTTTTATAATATATTGTCCTGGGTAGTGTTGCTGATTTACTTGTCATCATGACTAGAAATCAAATGAACTCATTCATTGGGCAATGCAGATTCTATCTCCCTAGCTATGACTCACACAAAGTCTGAAGCAATGAGGTAAACAGTTATTCGATGTCAAGGAATCATGACAAATTAAGATTTATGTAAGAAGAAATTAAAATATAAACCCATGTATGACTTATATTTTCCTAGTACATGTAACAAGTCTCCCTCCAAAAAAAGATTTTACAAACTGTAGTTAAGTGTTTCCAGTCAAGGAAAGCAGACTAATTTGTCCACTTGAAAATGTCCTCAAAAATACACATTGGTATAAGCAGCAATCACAAAGACCAATAATTTTCATAATTTCATAATAATTCAAGCAATTTATTATGTAATTCAGAATTAAAGTAAAAAAATGACACTCAATCTCTTTGTATAATTTTCTTGGCTCAAGTCTTGCATATATACTTTGCTGCTTATAAGCCAAGCAAATCCAAACAAGTTAGCATTATTACCTGGTGGTTCTAGAATCAACCAGTATTTTCACAATACACGAAAATATTGTTTTGTTGCCTTGTGTATACTTTAAAGTAATCAAAGACCAGTAATCAAAAATAAAGTACATACTTATCCAATATGCACTGCACAAGCAAGCTTTCCACATCAGCTACATCTATGTTTAACTCCTAAAAGAAGAAGAAAACTAATTATGCTGCTACTCTGTTTTGCAACATTAAATCCTCCCAATCTTTATTTTCATATACAGAACTTGGTTTCATTTCTGTTCTTCCTGTTTACAAGTATCAATAATGATCTATCAAGCACAAAAACTCCACCCGAAGTATATACTGCCAGTGATCAAGAGATCAGTAACCTCATGGAAAAGTATGAAGAGGCTAAATCAAAATTTTTGGAAGCTCCAAAAATTAGTTCCTTTGCTGATTTACTGAAAAACAAAACAACAAAAAAAACCAAAACAAGCATAAAACCCCTCAAGAAATAAAATAAAACAATAATTATCATAAAAGAATGAGTTTGTATTCAAAACCATTCAGAGGGCTAATTGCATCTTCTGGCTCAAGTAATTTCTATAAATGAAGGCAAGCTTAAAAAAAGCATACAGTTCTAATGAGAATTTAAGCATAAAAACAGGCATCTCTAGTATTTCATGATATATTTTTGAATACTGCGAATTTTTGCAAGAAAAATCAGTCTCACAGGAGATGTAAATAGTCATCTACTGTCACTGGGGTTTGATTTTTTGCTTTCCAGATTGATCGGAATTAAATCAGTGATTCTTGTATAATTGTTTGTTTGTTTTATTACCATAGTTCTGTAACTCGTACACCACAGAGATCTGAAAATATCTTTTGAATAAAATTAATTAAGATCTGGATTTTTATGTTCATAAAACTTAAGTTCATAATTAAATTTTGCATTATACAAATTTCACTTTTTGTATTTCTCTTCAGAAAAGTGCTTTTCCACACAAAGTAGAATATGGTAATTGAATATTTTAGAAGTATATCATAGTATGTATTATAAAAAGCATTGGGATGACACTTGAAATTTACATTTTTCTCACTGCAAGGATGCCAGCAGTACATCAGTACTACTTTACTGTTTACATTATATTTCAAATGTTCTGTTTCTGGAAGCACTGTATTTATTTAAGAGCTTTTATTCACAATTAATTATTTACTTAAGCAAATGCAAGCCTCTACTCACGCATACCTTAGAAATAAAAGGAATATGTATTCTTGTGTAAGGCTTAATTAATTTTATAAGCACTTGTGTTCTGATGTTTCGCAAAAGCTCTGTAAGAGAAGAAAAAATAAGTACTATAAAACCAACAGTACTGAAATAAAGAGGCAGTACAGCTCCATATAGAAAGATACCCTATATACCATGATCTTTTAAGGCAGTCATTCAGTGAGGTGGGAAAAGATAAAGCACAATAAAGGGACCCTCTTTTTCCAGGGATCCCAGGCATTGTTTTAGAAATTTTTACATTATTGAGTGAAAACATGAATTACAATTGTAAATTAACAGAAAGAGCTAGAGCCAGTTTTATTTAACTAGTTACACAAGGACTCTTTAGATATTGAAAAATAATGCTGAAGACCAGATTATGTACCTCAGTAAAACTAAGGAAATTAAAACAATGAGGCAAGGTATATAAACATCATAATGACAAACGTACATGCTGTATTACTACAGAGTGAAAAAGATGAGAATGTCTTTTCCCCCTGGCTACCACTAGCAGACTATTATCATATAAGGGGGACAACTAAAATTCTCCTCAGTCCTTTGATTCTGTCCTCCTCCTCCTCTTGCTTTCCAGCTCTGTCATACTTTCTTTTTTGAGCATACAACTTTCTAATTGCACAGTCTCCCTAACAAGACTTTGAAGATTACCAGTAGTCAACACTTAACAGCAGCAGAGGGTTATATTTGGTTTCCCCTGCTGTGTGCCATGTTCTCTCTCAAAAATGAGAAGCGTAAGAAAACCAGGTCTCTGGATTTAACTCTTTTCTTTCATGTAACTATCCAGCTAAATTATCTTGCAATGCCCAAGAAAGCCCTACTTTTGATGAAAACTGTAGTTATCTGAAAAACTGGACAATATATTCAGGTGAAGAGACTTTTAAATTCTCAGATATATGATAAATGAATGGGGTAACTAGTTTGCGATGTTAATGGAACAGCAGGGCATGTGTTAGTGTGTCCCCCTGTTTTATTAAGTATATACATACTATAAACATTGTTTTCAACATATACATTACATATTATGTATCCCGATATATACTTTATTACTGCACATTTATTAATAAAACCTTCATTATATTGTCTACATATTTTGTCTTTAATCTGAAGTAGAAAATTAACCTTATAAACTAGCAGACATCTAATGGTTGAGACTGACACAAGCCACCTTTACAAGCGAGGGTTGCCCTCATTTCATTCTTCCAATGGAAAAAAAACACCACTCAAACTATTCAGTGCCTAACACCTTATCTGCTATTATCTGAGAATATCTGCTCTTGATAGAACTTTCTCCATCCGTCCTGCAATTCTTTGCAGTCATTCTACATGCCTGGATGTATGTTGGCCTTAATTAGCTACTACAGAACTTGGAAAGGGTAAAGGAATCATCCACAAGTAATTTCAAAGAACTCTCATTCTGCCAAGAAGGAAAATAAACCATAGAAAAAGGATTTAAGAAAAAAAAAAAAGAAAAAAGAAAAAAGATACATTTACCAAGTTGTGAAAACAGAAAGGATTAAAACTACCTTCAATATGCTCCCTTATGAAGGGATCGTCCATGATGTTGCTGTGATTTGTTTTCAGAATCTTCTCAAATTCGGTGATATCATTATTCTGATAGGCACTTAAAAAAAAACAAACAAACAAAAAACAACAGGAGACCAAATTATTATTTTTAAAAGTTAAAGACTTGTAACACTGTGTTCTCTATCTTCTGAAAAAAAACCAACAACCCTGTATTAAGTGTTTGTGGCAAATTATATTGAGAACCTTTTTACAGAACAACCATTTCAAGACAAGATGCAACAAAAATTACCTTTCTTCTACTTCAGTTTTAGCAGCATTTACAAATGTTTAGTATGAACATTTATTTCACAAGTGCAATCTAGTTGCAAGACTTTTGTACTTTATGATTTTATTCTTTTAAACAGCCTAGAACCTAAAGATAGCCAATTTTGAAAAGTAACTTTACATGAATTTGGGCTTCATGACGCCACACTTTATGGAACAAGGAAGAGCTAAAAAGAGTCAAGAGGGTTGTTGCCATCTCTAGAATGTCCATCTTAAACTGAATTCTACAAATACTGGAAGATGGAAGAAATCTTGACTTCCATGATTAACCATCAGTAATCCTGGTCTAATATTACTTTTTAGGTTTTTATTTATAGCTTATTTTCAGTATATATACCATTTAACTAGTAAACTTTGTTATCTGAGAAAGGATTACAAAAATAAAGTAGGTTTAGATACCTATGGTTCAGTAGTAGCACCACAGCATCATTTAAAGGTACAAGCTGTAACCACTGAAAGATCTTTCTCTTGAAATATAATGGGTTTACAATTCAAAACTATCATCTTTTCTTAGAGGAACAGGGTGCTGTAATGTGAACCATCTACTTACTAATCAAATTTTCACAATAAATTAGTTACATTAAGCTACAGGCTATCAATATTTAACCTGAAAGACAATGTTCAATACATGCCTTCAATGTCTGTTTAATTCTAACTTCAAACATCTTACCATCAATATGCATTTTCCCTTCATAGTTTCTGTACATTTTCAAACTGCTTTTAAACTGGTCAAAAAAAAAAAGTCACCCCCTATTATCAATAAAATGGGCAAGAAAAGGGCCTCTTAAATTTTAAGGTGGAAGTTGAGGAGTTCATAAATGGAGTTGTATGAATGGAATGGACAGCATCACATAAAAAATTGGTCAATTTTACTTTACAAATAACAGGAATTTTAGTCAAGTATATTAGATTGTTTATTCCAGAAGTCTCTTTGATCATATGTAAAACATCCAAATTCCTAATGTAGAGTATAGGAAAAATTCAAAACATAACTTTAATCTTTGGATTTGATTTTATCTCTTCATATTTATGTACACTGCTTTACTTGTATTATTAATTTTAAAGAAGCAGTTATACTAAATGTCAAGATACAAATTAGGAATATGAATAAAATCAGATTGGTAAGGCCATCTGGACTTTCTTCTGCCTCAAATACACAAGAAACTATGACAGTGAGGTAGAAAAGACATGTCTAAAGTGGAATTACTTAAAACAGTTCCTTAATAAACTACCAAGTAATTTATTCATTATATCAATAAGCAAAATCCTCACTCTCAAAACCAATTTGTATGCATACAATGGTACAGCACCATAGCAGTATCAGAGCAAGGTTTGTTCCAAAATGAGATCAACTGTGTATTTCACAACGTGAGCAGGCATTACTTCTTATGTAATGAAAAGGTGGGACAAGTTTTCTTATGCACTATTCATTTTTTTTAACTTGATAGAGCAAAAGCAGGATAGAGTGGATGGGACAGGTTATTGTCAAAGCACAGTAGACAAAAACTGTCTCAGTTCTATTTATTTTGCTCAAATGATCTTAATGTACTAAAATTTCTCACATCGAAGTTGCCTCAAGAAGACAATGAAGCCTTCTTTCGAATTTCACATATGTTTGAAGGATAAGGGAGATGACTTGAGAATTCAGTTTTGTATTCCTAAATTGTGAAACTCCTTTAGTAATCGTGACAGATCCGTGCACGCAATTCCACTTCTGGCTTTGGTATGAGATGTCAATCATCTCAGTTTCTCATATACAAAAAACCCCAGGAAGACCAGCTGCAGTACAAGCTGGGGCAGGTAACTTTATTTAAAGTTAAAAAATTAGGGTTTTTCCACTGCATTAAGAAATTCAGCACAGTAGAAGACAATAGCGTCTCTCTGTACCTCTACCTGGTATAGTATAGATACTTCGGTATGTTGCAGTAAATAGAAGTTCCTTAAGAAAAATAGTCAGTATATGAATATTTGCCCAATATTTATGAAATACCTATGTCATCTGTGAAGAGAAAACCATCTCTAAAAATACTCCATTCCTGGTTGGGACACTACATCTTTTTATTTTTGCTTCTTCAAAAAAATTAAAACCTTACCTTACTAAATTTGTCATTGCTAGAATCTCTGGATCATTTTTGTATGGTTTAGCCTATATAGAACAGAAAACACAATATACATGTTTAGATTTAAAATATTTTCTTCCATTTTTATATTTTGGGTAATTTATCTATCACTTCAGAAAGGGAGGTGAGAAGAAAAATAAAAATACCTCCTGAGAGTCAAATGGATTTATTCCAGATTTCATAAGCATGTTTGCTAAGACCAAGTATTTTAAGCAAGTGGTTCTTCTGGGGCTCCCTGATTCATCATAATTCTTGAATGCTTCAAAAAAATCAGTATGTGCCTTTTCAAACTCTCCTTCTCTTAAGTGCATTTTGCCTCCACATTCTGAAAAGAAAACACAGATGAGGAGAAAAGGAACACTGCGTGCTTGTTGCTGACTACAATAATTGTCCTCGGAAGTTCCACATGATTTCTAAACAGACTACTGGAATTTTTTCAGGAGTCTTTTCATTCTCTGAAATCACTAGGAAAAAAAAAAACAAGTAAGGGTGTTCACCTATGCCATTACCATTTAAATAAACCCATTCCAAAGAAGAAAAAACAAAACCCAACCCACACCATAAATTTTAAAGAACACTAATCCTCACAGCCAATAATTACTTCAACCTTAGGTTAAAATACTTTGAAAACTGAAATAGAATAGATACCCATTTCAAAGGCAACAGACTTCTTGTATTTATGGAATTTTCCCTATCTGTTGAGCAAAACAACACACTAAAATGGAGAAATAATCTCTATCTCCTTATATTTCTCAAGTACACACTACTACCTGATTGTCTGCAAGTGCCTACACCAGGGGAAGAAGGAAGGCACAACAGTATTCTGGAGAAAATTTTTTTCAAGACACGCAGCATGTTTCCACCATAATTTGTTACAGATAATAGATAATATTTTCAAATACTTCTTAAAGCTCTTCAGCTCCTGATGAATTTTAGTGAAGTGAGACATGGAGCACAAATTTACAAAAGGAGATTGCACAAATAGCATTCCCCTTTGCTAGCAGTCCTGTCAAGCCATTCTTTTTATCCTGTGCATTTATCCTTTGTTGCCTGCCATGGTGTCAAACAGCTCAAATCTTCCTCTCATTCTTCTGTTGCTTCTTTCCTACACTATATGTAGCCACTGTCCCGTCCTTCTGACCAGTGCATCTACATGCATCACTGCATTATTAAGTCCTTTACTCATACACAGTTTGTCTGCCTCTGAATCTACAGAATCCTCTGTCTTTATAGTTGGAACTGGAAAAAAAACATTAATTATCATTTTCATAGAACTAATCTATGCAACAGAAGTTAAATGAAAAATTAAAGATTAACTTGCCTCTGATAACTCCCATGATCAGTGGATGAGGAATGGCTGACTTGATGTGCAATGACTGTTCATATAGTGCTTTAAGTTTTTTGTTATTTTTCTGTGCTGTATACATTTGAATTTCCAAAGCATAGATTTCCAATAGTTGAGTACCTTTTTTTAGATCATCTTCCCCATCATCAGTCTAGGATAGATTAAGTAATAAATACTGTGAAATTTTAAGAGAACAGTGATTTCAGTTTTTTAGTAGTAAAAAACCTGATTACCAAATACTATCATTAATTCCCCATCAGAAATAAGGATAGTCCTAAAACGTCAGAATTTTGATATAGCTATTAACACAAAAAATAATACCCGAAGAACTTATCACAGCCCAAGTTTTGAAGCCCTTTATTTAAAAAGAACTTAGCGCTTCATTCTTTTCCACTTTCCTTAAACCATGCTCTCTGTATATAAATGCAGTGACTGACACACATACATATCTAGTGATAATACATATGACTCTTCTGTTGCCTGTAACAAAACCCATTTCCCAGATATATGTAACGCATTCTCCATGCTGGAGGAAGAAAAGGGGACACAAACAAGCCTAGCAGACTGTACAGCCAATTCTCCCTCCCTGCCTCTTCAAATGGAAAAGTAACAACTGTACTTTCAGTTTTGAGTAAAGCTCACTTGGAAACCTCACTATATTTTAAAATAAATGTCTATGCATTATAAATTATTCATATGTGCTTCTCATCCTTGCATACAACCAAAAGGTTGTAAATAGTTTTGTTTAAATCATCTTTAAGCAATGATTAAAACACTTCTCATTTTTTGTTCATGTTACCAGATAACAAATTAAAGCAGGCACAGTATTTCTTCCCTCTGTAATAAAACTCAGCAATATGCCTCGAAGGCCAGCAGCAGATGTAACAAAGTCCATGTTGTTTACTAAGCTATAGTGATTTAGAATATAAAGATACCTGGCATGACTGATGCAGCTGACGCAAAATCTTCTGTAACTTTCCATATTCTTCTCGTTCTAAATATAATTTGCCAAGCTGAAATGAAAAAGAAGTTGAAGTACTACAGACTATTAAGATTTCAAAATTATCACTCATAAGAGTTAGCTGAAGGTGTCACAAAAAAAGCAAAAAACAGTATATATTTTACCTTTGTGTTTGTCTTAAACCACAATCTATCATTCTTAGCATCTTTCAGAGCTTCAAGTGTTGTTTCATAGAATTCCTGAAGCAAATCCATCTGACATAAAAAATCAGAATTCTATAATTGTAAACAGCAAATTTGTACCTGTTAATAAAGTCAACCTGAACAAACTAGAAGTGCATGCTTGAACTTATCTGCATCTTACTGAATGTCTGCTTTTAAGTCATAAAAATCTTCTAAAGTTGAAAAATGAAGTACACTTTTCTCTTCTATGAAACAGATATAATTAAAAAGTAGTCACATTTTAAGATTTGTAGCCATCTATCACGCTAGTAATAAAGAAAGCCACCTTATACAAGCCCATCTTACATAACGAAGTAATAAAATTCTTGTGTAACAAAAACACAGGCAACATTGCTCCTACTTAAAAGAATAAAAAATAATTTACATATCAAAAAGAAAATATGATTTACAAAAAGAGAGAAATGGTCAAAGGAAAAGATATTTTCTCCTTTCTGTACTACCAATACTGTATGAAAGAAGGCTCTTGAGCACAGCAAACTGCTTCTTTGCATAAAACCTGAAAAGGCATCATCCAATATGGAAATCCAAGGTCTGTGTGCCCTTTAATAAAGGTTCTAATACATTAGAATTTTTTTTATGGCCACTGTTCTTTTGGGGATAACAGATCTGTGGCTATACCTCAAGTTATGATTTCTGGATTGTGCCTCCAGGTCTGACTCCAGGGGCCTACAGACCAAACAGACTGACCTCTGCCAACAAGGTACAGTCGATAAGCCAACCCTTTATACCTTGAGACTAAACTACCTTCAGCTATTGAACATTCATTTCCCCGAGTGGCAGAAGAGGAAGGATTGTGATAATGACAGAAGACTCATCACTGAAGACCAGTGATCCTCCATATGCAGGTGCTACTTCCAGGTAGTCAGCTAGAGGAGTTTTCTACTCTCCAGAAGGCTTCCACAACACAGAAGACAAGGAGCTGGGCTATGTAGCTATGAACATGTACCTAGCTTGCATAGAACGCTTAGAGACAGGCACTATTTAACACCAGCACATCATTGCAGATTTTCAACGGTTCCCCTTTCCCTCCAAAGTAAACAAAAGTGTTGCTTAATTACAAAATATATTTGAGAAGGCACCTACAGCATGTGGCTATTATGCTTTAAAAAAAAAGAATTTACTATAGCATAAATATTAGCATAAAAATCCCAGTTAAATATTACAAAAAAGACAATTTTATGGGAAGTTATCTGTGTTGACAGAATCCATTAAATCTGGAAAATGTATTTTACTATATATGACAACAAGTCCTAAACCAACAGACCATCCTACAAAAAAAAAAAAAAAAAAGGCCATAGTTAAAAACGCAAAAATGAAAGACATGAAGATGAAAGAACTGATGATCTAACCTGCTTGGAAGTAGAGATATAATCAAGAATGGAATTGATGGACTTTTCAGAGTAATTCCTTGTAACTGCACTCCGTATGTAGGTCAACAGCTGTTTATATCTGTTCATCATTTCAGGAAAGTTAGTCTAAAAGAAAAACAAAATTACATTATAATTTTTTTTTAATGCCTAAAAACTGAGTCACATCTTGCAAATACACATACAGAAAAGCAAGTATAACAGAAAGACTACACACTAGTGGTTGCTGTTAGGAACTTTTACATCACCACTTCATTCACAAGCAGCAGAATCAGGAATAACTTCAGCAAGACTGCATGGAACAGACATTTAAAATCTTTATCTCAACAAAGAAAACTGAGTTGGCTATACAACTATTTGGAATGGCTGCATCTCTGTAGCATGTAAATTTTTTTTACTGGAAGCACACATATATAGAAACAGTACCGGTTTCAATGGTATGATAACTCAGGATAGCAAGGATTGAGCCTCAGAGTATCAGCTGATTACAGCAGCTATTTTGCATCCATTTTGCCGTTGACTTGCAATCACCACATAATTTCCCTGCCACGTCTGTAGCAGCCATTAAAGGCTGCAAAAGACAAGTTCTGGCAGAGTGAGTTGTCATAGCCATAAATCAGAATAATAACTCACTATTTCTGGATCAAATATGTATTTATGCTATTTAGTCTCAAGTGATAGCTGTAATTCCTACCAATTTAAAGTTTATTTTAATCATCTGCTTCAGAGCTTTGAATCCCCATTCTCCTTTTTCACCTTCAAGCTCCAAAACCTGAAATAGAAGAATTTTGAAAACAATATTTCTAAAAGCTTTATTCAAACTTGAAATTGATTTGTATCTTGTTTAAGACATACACATCCCATAATTGCCTTCCCCTCCCTTCCCCTTTGTTCCTTACAAAGTACTAGTTCACTCTGCTGTTATTCGATTTTCCTCTTCCCTGATATTACTGAGCAAGTTAGTGAGGGGCATGTATCTTACTAGTTTTCACAACTTAGCTGATGTAGGGAAGGTGAATTGTTATTTATAGATTTTCATTGTTGTTGTGCAACAGCAAACACTAAACTTTAATGCCACACCATAAATATTTATGTACACAAAAAAAGTTGTAACATCCTCACAAAACCGACTCAACCCTCCCTCTTGATCAAATTAGTAAAAAATTTACAATTTTGAATTATTATATTTTTTTCACATATTGGAAATGCTTCTAGGCTTTCATATAACATAGTTAAGGGAATGTTCTCTAAGTAAAAAATTTAAAAAGTCTTAAAGTCATGTATATAGTACTGTTACATACTACAAAAAAGCCAAAAGATTCAAAAATATATTTTTTCTTTAAAAAGTTACAAGTAACGTATTGCTTTCTGGTGGCAGTGTGTAAACATTTAAAATTTAAAACTGGCACAAAAGAAGGAAAGTCTGTGTCACTTAGTATTTATACATTTAAAGCTCTGGAATCAGATAGCAAACCAAATATAATACATTACATAAGACACTGGGGAAAATGCCATTTCATTTTAAAAAACAAGTGGATCTGGCTTCTATAGCTGACATATGAAAACACATTTAGAACTGTTTAATTAACTCAGCAAACCCTGAAGACTAAAAACCTGGTTCTATGCCATGTCCTATTTATACTCCCTAAGAACGAATCCAAAAGGGAGTCAGTCAGGAGTCTAAGTTGTCCAATGATAAACACAGCACATTAGTAAGTTACAATATAAACGTTACTCTTAAAATTCCAGAAAATAACTCAAATGGGAAGCAAGTATTTTTAAATGTGAATTAATATAAAAGTAAGAGGTAGAATATAAAGATAGAAAACCTTCTGAAAACTGCTTAATGCTGCTTTGGGATCATCTTCCTTCAGAGCTTTGGAGTTGTAGTATTGATTTTCCAGATCCACATTTGGTTCAGAATTGCTGTCCTCAGAATATTCCTATGTTTTAAGGAAAAAAGAAAAAAAAAAAAAATCAAAAGTCAGAGAGAAAAAAAAAAGAACGGTTCAGAACATCTAACATTTTGCTGAAAAAGAATAACATATAGTAAGGCATATTGTTAAAACTGACATGGAATGTCTCTATATTAAGCAGTACTGACTTCAGTTTTAGAGCATGTAACAGGTATGGACTCTTATGATGATTTAATCTCTCTCATTACTAGGCCAGCCTCACCATCCAACAACACTTGCCTGTCAACAGGTTTCTTTTTGGACTAATGAACTCATAGCTCTAACCAGCTTCACCTTTAAGACAAGTACAGACTTTATTATTACAATCCTGTGAATTTTGGTGTTTAAGGACAGACACCTAATAACATACGTCATTTCTGTATCAGGGAGAGAGCATGCTAGCCACTAGTCTTCTAAAAGATGCTCTGTTGTATGACCTTTGCTACCCACGGAAAGGACTCTGGCTGAGCTGCCACACAAGTAATGATTCAGCAATGGAGGATATAAAATGCTTCCATGAATCACTCCCTAATCTGCCTTTTTATGCTGTAACGATTTTTACTTGTCTAAGGAAATTTAAAAAAAAAAAAAAAGAATAATGACAATAACACCAGCTGCTTCTGTGCTGAGAAGCGGGAGATGATTGAGAAAATGCTGAAGATACTGCCAAAGAGGGTGGGGTGGGGTATAGGCACAATGATTTAATCAAATAATTAACCATCATTTACAGTAGCACCAAACAAATTGAAGAATTTACTTCTACCAATTACTGCTTCATTAGAAAGAAAAAAACAACAACATGTATTCTGAGGCTTTTTGTGATGAATGAAACTTTTATATTCTTTTGCTGAAGCACAATATTGTGAGTCTGAATTACAATAATTTAATTTAAGGTTTCCATGACTCAAAAATATTTCACACCTCTGCATTTACAAGCCAACTTCTCCCAACATTGCTTAGCTATTAGGAGATGAACTGAATCTATTCAGATCTCAAAATCACTGTTGTCAAAGAGTAACTCAACCTTCCCTTGTAACAATATAAACAGTGCATAGTCAGATGCTCTTCTTTTAAGTTGGATTTTCTTCTTTCACTATACTTCTTCATCAGGCACATTTTTCTTTTGTTCATTCATATATTGCTAATATTAATGAACTCCTTCAAAACCATGGACAGGAATGAAAAAAAGATGAGGCAAAAGAGAAGTTTTAAATTAGTTCTCTCTTCCCTACAGTGCCAGTGAATCTTTCTAAGTTTAAGTTTTCTCAAGTTCTAATGGAAAAATTAATTATGGAAGCTCACAGTTGGCCCAAATTTTACTAAACATGGTCCCTGAGACATCTATCCTTCAACCTCCTAATGTTTCTATGTGTTACATGTAGGCAAGTTACTCACATGGAATTATTAATATTCACATAGGTATACACATATGTATTTATTTATATTCACAGGAAATATTAGCATTAGTATTTGCCTAGTAAATTCCACAAATGTGTTTTCTGAATTCCCAGAGAACTATAAAACCTAATACTGAAAACCGCAAAGAAAACAGGAAGCAAGTGTCTTATTTCATTGGGCAGAGTTTTGTTTTGGTTAGCCTGTTTTCATAAATTCTTTACCCTATTGATCCAACATTGATGAAGCGGCTACAAGAAGGTGCACATGATGTCAACAGCTGTAAGTGTATTGGGGACCTCACGACAGCCTAGGCTGCCAAAGCTTAAACAGCATAGCTTTTAAGATACGTCAGCTGATGTCTCGTTTATACTAAAGTTAAACGATGGGGAGTATTTTTGGCAGAAGTATCTATTTGTAAAGATAAAAGGAAATCAAATGACATTAATTCCTTTTATGAAGCAATGTGCTCTATTAGCCTAAAGCCAGAAATATCCAAATTTTTATCTTAGCTTTAGAAGTGATTCTGGATGTGGACTCTTTTTTCCGATCATTCTTCTCAGTGCTACTTAAATACCTCATAATATTAATAAAGTATAAATGTTAAGTCTAGAGATTTTTTTTTTTTTTTTCTAATGGAAACACTTTGAAATGCATCAAAGGGAGTGTTCAATGGTTTCACAGATATGCTTTTCCTTCACTTGATGCCTGTTTGTCTCACTTTGAATTTAGTAGGTTGATAAAGACTCAAAGCTCTAAGGGTTTCAGTTAAGGCTTTCATACTTCCAGAAAATGTAAAGTAAGGTGCTTACTTTAAAAGATGTATTTATTTAACGGCTATGAAGAAAATTCGAAAACCGTGAACTAAGTATACTTTGAATATATAGACAACTTAAAAAATCAGCCATGTAGATATGGCATCTTACTTTAAGCATCACTGCCAACTATGCCAGCGCTAACCTATTCATCAGGACCAGCACGCTGATGCAGAGATGGCTTAGTGCAGTATGCTACAAATGTGAGAACGTTCAGCTTTTGCCAAAAGCAAAAAGGAGGAAAGAAAAAGTGTGAAGCTATATCCTCAAAGTTCAAGCTAAGAAAAATGTGCATTTCTTTCCCAGTACTAAAACCAGAAAAGTTCCTTTAACAGTAACTCGGATACTAACTGCCTAACCTTTCCTTACCCTCATTTTTAACAGGCCTGCTTCCTGCTACCTGACTCAACCCTTTCAGGTAGAAAGTTTGTTGCATTCAGCAATGCAGTACCAAGATAAAAGTGCACAAAAATTAGGTAGAATATCAGGTTTATAAAATGGGTTTCTACAAAATCCTAAAAATCTCTAACACCTAGTTCCTGATATTCTGCATAGTGAAGAACAGCCTTAACTATCACTTCCAAGATATAAAAGCACCTGTGCAATATACTTTAGCTCCAGCTGATATCAAAAAAGTAACAGACCTAAGAATTTTTTTTATTAAGATCTTGGTGGTATTTTTTAAATAGACATCAACACTATCAGTAAAAATTAAAACAGAAGTCTGAGTGTGCAGAACTGATATTTGAAACCCATTTAGTTCTCCCTTCCTGAGAAGATCAAAACAAGGAAATGTTGGGGCTTTTTAAAATTATTACTCATAAAATTATAACGCCCTGATATTTCATAACTACATTTTTAAAAAGCTATAAGACATTACTTAACATTGCCCCATTGAAAATGTGCACGTTCTAAATGTTGTCAGTTATAAACAGTCCAATCCAATCACATCACTTTTAGGCGGGAAGAAAAAATTACTACACTAGCTCAACTGTAATGGAGATAAAACCTCTGATGTAGCTTACTCTGCCTGGAACGTAGTTCTTTTAATACAAGTTAAACCTGTACTAAGGAACTAATTTACAAGTCTCCACCGTATTACGTACTAAGTTTTCACAAAATACATTTCATCTAGCAAACAGTTTTAAAACACTAAGCCTCAGCTTCCAAAATGAACACATGCAGAAGACAATTCACCCTGGACAGCTTTAATAATCCTTTTCAGGGCACGGATCCACTTGCAGTTTCTTCAGCAGCAAAGCCAGGTTAAGAGCATCCAGCTCTCCCTGAACCTCCCTGTTCACTTCTGGTCCTAGCATCCCCTTTCTCCTTCACTGCAGCAATTCAGCACTTTAGGCTGTACGAGTCCTTGACAAGGGCCGATCCTTCTTGGATTTAGAGAACAAGCCACCTAATGCTTACACAGATGCCATCCTGAGGCTGGTGAGCTATGGCGCAGGGGCAGGTGACCAGGGAGGGTAAAAAAAAAACAACAGCTGTGGCTTCAGAAAACTGTAGCAGAAGCCTCAGTCAATGTGGTCTTGAGAGATTATAGAGGTCTTGAAGCATGGCACCTCTCCCCACCAACAGAGTAAGGTACATGAACTTGGAGACCGCAGCACTGTATCAGTGACATTTAACAGCACATTTGTGGAATTTAGAAGATTAAAGAGACTCTTGCTTCTCTCGATATCATTCACTAGCTGTACAGAAACCAAAATCCTACTTGGCAAACCTCCTTTTTCCAAAAAAAAGAAAAAGGGGAAAAAAAAAAAAAAGTAGCTATACAGAGGATAAATTTCCAGACAAAAGGCACAAAGTGTTCTATTGCCGTACAAATTTATCCTTCAAGGACATTGTTAATACTTACTACTGTCAATTTTCAATTGCTGGTAATTTTGCCAAGTTTCAACCATCGGGCTGACTTAAACCATTTTTTTTTTATAAAGTGCAATTGTGTTTCTGAGAATAAGTCTGGTACAAATTTTGGTTTACTTCAGCTAACTTTGTTTCATAACTATGGCATTTAGAAGGTCTGCTAACTCTAGGGTTTGGAGCAAAGACCTGATAGTTTGTAAGAGCACTGGTGATGGGGTGGGAGCAGGTTTGTTGGGTGGGGTTTTTTTAATATTTTTTAAAATTATTTTTTAACAACACAAAAAAGCCCAAAATGAGCCCAATTGGGGGAAGAAAGGGGGGGAGGGCGCACAAAGGAAAAGAAAATAATTGAATATATATTAGTTTGCCAGCAAAATTTCTTGAACATTTCATCTACACTGAACACGCAGGATTTTCACATGGCTCATATGCACTGGCTGCAAAAGTGACAAACCAAACAGCATCCCTGTGCTAAGTCCAACTCTCTCTGCAATTGCTCTTCCTCAAGCACAGGCCGCCAGACACCAGGACAAAAAGCAAATCACAGTTTCTATGTGCCTTTGCCACTGGTATCCAGGCACATGAATATAAAGAAAGCAATCAGACTGGAATGCAGAAGAGTGAGGAGGAATAGAACACAGACAAACCCTGAGAGTGAAACCAAGACTGATTTGTGTACAGTCTGCAACCATACAACCATGCATCAGGAGTCCTGGTTTTCTTTTCCACATTCCAGGTCTCTCTGCTCTTCTGCTCCTACTCCCTAACTCTGCAAGTCACCTAGTGCCTACTGGCTCAGGCCGGGGCTGACACCAGGAATAAGGACTCTGTGAAGCCAGTGACTTGCAGTGGTGTCAGTACAGCTCCATGGAAAGGCCTTTCTCTTTTAAGCAGAAGCTGAGACACACCAGAATGAGACAGGAGACTGCAGAAAGAAAAAAACTAGTATTAAAGAGTATTGAAAAGAAGTACCTTTTCTTTCTACCACTATCATACAGCTCTCCTATAGTTATGTGCATCCTTTTCTAGAAGTCCAGTTTTTGGCATAACTTAGATCTAATTTACTCCTTTTTTAACACAACTGCCTATCAGGTCCTGGAGAGCCCTGTTCTGAACAGAAAAGCTCAACAAAAAAATCAGAACTTACTGACACTTATCAATACTCACATGGAAAGAATGTAGTAATTATTCTCATACTTATTGCCTCAATACTTCCTTATGGTGTTTTGTGGTAATGAGCAAATTAAGTTCCAAATTTATTAATTCTGTCTTTAAAGATGAGTCTGAAGAGAATGCATCACATAAAAGATCAGAACACATACTGAATCTGTATAAAGTATGAAATGGTAATTAATTCAGAGAACAGTGTATCCTGTGTCCTCTGTGAAGCAAAATGATTTACTTTTTTTTTAAAATCACATACTAATGTAATTAAGTATAACAAAGACACAGAAGAGGGTAAAGTGGATCTGCTTGATATTCTGTTTCCCTAGTTCTGAGTGCTTGCTTTTGCAGCATTATTACCTTCTTGTTTGCAACCAATACAAGTCCTATATAGATATACATATATATACACTTATGTATTTTTTAAAATTACGTCATATTGAAAGAAAGAGCTGGGAAGAAGTGGCAGTATTGACATAAAATTTCAATTGTATCTCTTAAAAATGCATCAGTATAAGGAAAATTTCCCTGTCTACTAATCAGACTGCTCATCAAGTTTGGTAACATACAGAAATTCCTTTTGAAATGGAGCATATTTCTCCCTGTTGGAACAAAAGAGTGAACCAATTCATATTTACTAATCTGCCGTTCTGATAGCTCGAAATAAAAAGACTGCCTATTTCCTAGTATCAACACAGCCTGAGCACAGAAATCCTCAGTGATCCCCGTATTTGAGCCATGCCAATCCGCATGAACCTGTAGCCATCTCAGCAGGGTGCAAACTCCTGGCCTTTCACTGGAAGTGCATACAGATCTTCTACTGCAGACACTGAAACAACACAGCTCCATCACATAAGAAGACAAGCTGCTCAGCAAACAGATTTACCTATCCTTCCCTCTGATTAATTTTAAAGTTGAATTTCAGAACACAGTATGATCTACCATTAAGAATACCACAGACAAATTCCTTATTTATTTAAAACAAAACAAAGAACAAGTAGGTGTATCACAACAACTGTCAATGCGCTGTCATTGTGCCTGGAGGAATCAATTTCTGGAGAAAGGCTGAGTTTAGTCTATAAGTCAATTCTAAACATAGCTTTTTGTCTGAGACTGAAAACAAAAATGGAATTTACAGTGGTTCTTCCCTCTTTCTCAAACTCCATCCTCAAGATGAATCTAGTAAAAAGAACCTGGACTGAAATCATATAAGGCACTTAACAGCACCAAACTAGAAATTAAAATTGAGTGGCTTTCATAATGACCAGTAAACATTATTCTGTTCAGTGAAGCATAAAGTGGAATAATCCATGTTATAATCAAGGCTGTCATTGTAAATTACAAGCAAATTGTGATTCTAGGTCCATCCACTCACAAATATAAATGGAATTTTTTCCTGATACCAAGAGCCCAACAGATACATTTAACTTCTATAGGGGCACCTGTGGTCATTTACATGCAAAACCTTGACTTTTAACCAAATGAAAAAACAGGCAAAAAACCAGTCAACTATGATCTGTAAATTGGGTAGTCTTCAGTCTTTACGGCCCTTATCTATTCCCAAAACAATTCTGCGGAACACTGAAATTACAGTCTCAGGCACATTTGAAAACTACATACAATCATGGCCTGTTAGTCCAAGAATGCTGAAACTAGTCTAGATGGAATATTTTTATTCTTGACATCTGGGGGTGTTTCCATCAGTTATAAATCCAAATTAAAATTAAAAAATCTCTTATTTAAAGATGCAACTTAAGTATTATATGATGCTTTACATGGGAGTTGGGTACTGAAAAGAAAAAAAATTTACATGTTCCTAATTATTACAAGCAGTATTTTTAGATTTTTGAAAGGTCTGACCTAGTAGTAACTAATGACAATGAAAATGTTCCAGGAAAAGTAGCTGCAGTCAGGGGCTAAAATTTGCCACAAGCAGTAAGTTTCAGGAAGGTTTTTCCAATGAGAAAATACTCAGTAAAAAGAAACACAGGAAAAAGCATTAGATCAACAACTATTGTTGGTGAAAACTGGCTTAAGGCATCATGAGCTTACAGTTGAAACTCTTACTCAAATTTGTATACAGACAGCTGCATTTAAAGATTGAAAAATGCCATTCCAACAGTTTCTCTACATGTCCAGTTCTCATGTTACGGATATTCAACATCAGTTCTGCTGTGTTTAGTATTCCTTTGATTGTAGTGTACGGAAAAATAAACTGAAGTGTTTTAAATCAGGACAGGGATTTGACTGTTAAAAAACATGAATGCAAATTTTTTTTTGAACAAACTGGACCAACAAAATATTTTTAAGAGTCTTAGTGTATTTCCTTCAGAAACATTGTTTCCAAAAGTTTGTGAATTTATTCATAGACTTGAGTGGAACTTTAACGGTTCTTGAAACACTGACAACAAGCAGCTCATAAGGCTAAGATGACCATACATGTCAAACAAGCACTCTTACGTGAATTTAAAAATCTCAAAACCCAAACCAAAAGCTTTTATCCTATATTCAACGACATCTAGCCGTTCTGTGCAGCTCATAACAAAAACTGCCCAGAAACCATTACAAGTAAAATCAAACAAGTCTTTTACGTGAATTCGTAAGTAGCAATGTTAGAAAGCAAGTCTTCCAGAAGCAAGAGTACGGGGCTTTTCAGTCAAATTGCAGTATTGTAAATACTTGTTTAGCAGAACTGAATGAAATACAGACTCTTGAGCCTCAACCATACACAGCTTTTTCAAAATGTTTCTGTTCTAAAAACCTATGCAAATTTCAGAAAAGAAAAAAAAACAACAAACAACCAACCAAACCCCAAGCTCCAGTGTCATATAATAGCAAAAGAATTACAGCTAATCAGACAGCACAGAAAACCGTTTTTGTTTCAAATATGACAATTATTTGGTTTATTAGCATACCCCAAGATAGTTTTACTCATAAAAATGTGGAGTTTAATAATTTAAAGGAGACTCATTACATGAAAACAATCCCATCATACTTCCAAATTCCCCCTTGTAAATCGGTCTGTTGCTAACTCCAAGAAGCAAGTTTTTAACGATAAAATGTTAGGATAAAACCTGCTGTCAAAACATGATATAACATGAAAAGAACCAAGCGCTGCAATTAAGGAAAAAAAAAAGAGGGCAAAAACCTCACTAGGACTATAAAGGTAAAAAGTTAAAAATGAGCATGCCCTTAGCGTGTTGCATCGGAAACTGGCCCTGTGGCCTTTTCTCCTCACTCCCTGTTCTCTTGCCCCCACTTTTTCCCCAGTTTGAGGCTCACGCAGGCACACGCATGACATCTCCCCCCAGGGACCTCTCGCAGCCGCGGGTGGGGACGACTGCGGGCAACTTTATAACTACTTCGTGCCCGACACTTCAGCCATAGGCGGGAGGGAGGCAGTGCGCTCACCCTGACCCCTGTGGGAGACAAACGGGGGCCGAGGCGCGCTGGGCCCGAGGGGCGAGCCCGGGGCCTAGCTAAGTGCCCGGGCC
>NW_008598054.1:0-30045 GCF_000691845.1 Merops nubicus
AAGAAACAGTCTCGTCTGTTACAAGGGTTGAACAAGGAAAGTTGAAGAAAGGGCCCTATCACTCCTTGCCACTGTAAATTTGTCTGGGAGACTGTAGCCAGATGAGATTAAGATACCTGAAATTAAGTATCTACATGGGTGCTATGTCTCTAAGCTCCCTTTGTAGTCAGTGTAGATCCAGCCAACATCCAATAGAATATCTGGATAGGTTTCACTGGATGCACTGTTTCACTGTGAACTGTAGCATACATTAGCCTGTACATACAGTCTTCTAGGGCTGTTTTGGATGCTGTGTGACCATCCCTGTGCCAACTTGTTCAAGTAAGTTTAACACATGTAAGGCAGGCACACACTGCTTTAAAGTGTAAACAGCATTTTGTCAAATATGTGCGATAGATAGTTGGGACTAACGAGTTTGTAGGGGTAAGCATTACTGTGCTCTCTATCTCCACTAAGCTAACAATGACTCTTTGCTGACAAGAAATCATAAGCCAGAACTGGAAGAGTGGACCTCTGCTGTTCCCTAAATGGACTGATCCTTCTTGTTTCTCAGGTGCCATCTTTTGACTCTCAACTGTTTCACTACAGCCTCTGTGTTTTCCTGCTTGCATTTTTTCTCTTGAGTTGTGGTCTGTGCATTCTTTCACAGTTCTTCCTTCTAACTTAGCAATATTCTCAGAAGTCTGAGCTGATCTTATGCTGTGGGGCTGTGTCAACACTAGACCTGAGAAGCAGATAGACAGTAGAGGAGATAGGTAAGAGGAAGAAAACATCTAGGTGACCCAGGACATCCACAGAAGACAGGCAGACATGGCACTGGTCTTATCAGGAATTGCACTCTCTGGGGTAGGAGCTGAAGGTCAGGCAGGGTATTGGACATGGCTTTAAATATCAGGCTGGAGGCAACTGAATTCAGTCTTATACAAGGTAGATGTAAACACCTAGTGTACCTGTATATACCTACATGTGGATGTTTAAATGTAGGAATCTTACTATTGAACTGAATCTTGCACTTAGATGCTTAGTTTAGAAGAGTCACTCTGGTGCTGCACAGTATAAACTGGGTGAGAAGTGTTCAAGCACAGAGATTGGGAGTATGATTTTGCTGTAAAGAGCCTATACTCCAAAGCCTTTGTCTCAATCCAAATGCACTGCTTCTTGACTGTTGCATTAGACACATCTCAATTTGTCAGACTCTATTTCATTTGTTCCTGACATGCTTGGTATTCATATATCAAACTAGCATTTGCAAAAGTCTTTTTTAGGATAATGTGGAGTCATTCCAATCTTGGCACTGTAAGATTTGCCTTCTCTTTCTGACTCCAGCACCTGGTTTTTTTGTTGTTTTTTTTTTTTTTTTTTCCCCTTAGCTCTGGCTTTGTGGTTTTTTCCCTCCAAACTATATTTTTTTTTTTTTTTTTTTTTTTAAAGAGTGTCTCCTTACTGTAAGACTGCCAACTATGATGCTTGCATCTGACAGCAAAAACTGCTACCCAGTAAGATGCTGGGAGCAATGAATATAGACAAAGCATGCAAGATAAATAAAGTGGATGCAGAAATTGTTTCCATCCCAAATATAAAAAGTGGGTTTGGAGCAGAAAATTAGTTGAATACTATAGGTCCCTCTAACTATGAATAGACAAAATATTCACAAGGAACATGTTGCACTTATGAAATTAAGGCTCAACATATCTTTGTACTGAGTTGGGAGGAGGCTGCTAGCCAGTACATATTGAGCTTGGCTAATTTTATGGACTGCATTACATGAGGGCTGATTTCTTTGCCGAATAAAACATAAATTTAAATGTAACACTCTGTGTTTACTAGCTCAAGGACCTGAGGTGAGCCTTTTATTTGTTTTGTGTAGATTGCTTGGATACTTAATAAAACACTCTGGAATAGCTACAGCTTCCTGTTTCTTGCAATTGAATGGAAAATAGTTTGTACTTAAACAGAACTGTAGGCCTTCTTATGCTTACAAATAATGCAAACAACAATTCAGAGCCCTGCCGTTAGCTCTGCTGACTGCTAACAAGAAGTAAATGGAATTTTACACTCTCAGATAAGCTACAATATGAAAAAATTACGATACCAACTAAAACTGGAGTATTTACAAAATGCTCAGGAAGATTTAGTTGCATGGACATCAACAGACTGAAAAGCTTTTCTTGGTTTTGGACGTCTCCAGCCTTTACTTTTGTCTGCACAAAGAACAGCAGCGCAGGGGCTGTTTGTAAATGGTTTGTAAGCACATGCTTACACTGAGTGTAGCATAGTGATGTGCCCAGAGTGTAGAGTCCATCTGGAGACTTCGAGGGTTCGGTATCATTCTGAGCAGGCACCTCATTAGTTTTCAGTAACACTTGCTTTATATTCTTGGTTGTGTTATACTGGCAGTGGTATCATCTGTGACTTGTTTTCTTCTCACTGCAGCATTCTCTGGGTACTCAGGTTCCAGGACACGGAGCCTGTCCTTCAAGGTCTTACTTGTTTTTAAATATATTTCCTCCCACACTTGCCATACGTGACAGAACACAGTTTACAGTGTTTCATGCTTTCTTATTTGTGAACTTGGTTATATTAAAGATATTAGAAACAGTTAGCAAGGAAATAACTTGTCACAACAGTGGAAGTGTTTGGGGGTTTTCTGTCTTTTCTAGCGTTCAGAAAATAAAAATGCTTCATTACATTGTGTTACAATGTGGGGCTGCATAATTCTAATAAAATCACTTTAGATTTCCGGGAATTTTTTTTGTGTTTTTTTTCTTTGTGTTGGCCCACTGGAAACATAGGTATTTCAAAGGCATCTGAAAAGAAAGCACAGAGTTCTAAGCCAGTGCGTAGGATTTTCTGGATCTGTGAAGAAGAGATTTTAAAAGATGCTAACATAGAAGGTCAGAGGGAAAAAAAAAAAGGATCTGTCTTATCACAAAGATGAATCAGAAGCTGGCTATCCCAGCCAACCTATGGAGAAAAATTTTTCCATATGACCAATTTTCAAGCTTGATTTTACAGAAGAGTAGCAAGAATCTGGAAAGATGTTGGTGAATGGTGGTAAAAATGCAACTTGACAGCTGAATGGTAGACTTGCAACATGATTCTCCCCTTGCCTACCTCCTCTAAAATGCAAGACTCACTGAAGTAGAAGACAAAAATATTGTCACCTTTTCCCCACTGCTGGAATAGACAACTGTCTGATACAGGAGCCATGAAAAATAAACTGAGGGCCACTGTTGAAAGGATGAAAAAAACCCAGTGAAACTCTGTCATGCACACCCACACCCTGTCCCATCTTCTCCTTTTCACACACATTTCCCCATCCCCGTGGCATTTTCCCAGAGAAAAGGCATTTACAGAGCTTATTTCTAGTGACTTATAATTCTTATAAATGTTGTTTAGAGAAGAAATTGTTGACTTGTAACTGGGTCACAATTATAGTTTGATACTGAAGTATAAAACATGAAAAGCAGGGTTTTAAGAAATGCTGCATTTTTTTAGGAAGAAATACCCCAACCTTTTGAGTTTTGGAAGAAGTCCTGTATGTTGTAGCCACTTGGCTTATATATTTAGACATTTTTCATCATATACCTTATGCTGTGAAACTAATATACATCTAGCAGTGAAATTAATATGGCAAATCTCATTAACAGACAGTAACTGAGAATGCAGCAACGCAAGATACACTTCTACTGTAATATAACTGATTTTAGAGCTAGGCTGTTTACCAGAAAGTCACCACAGCTTGGCAACAGGGTGAAAAATTTGCATTCTTTGTAACGGAAAGTGAGAAAAATGGTTAATTCAAGATCATTTTGGTAACTTAGAAGACAAAATTGTACTTGTGCCTAAAAACACTTTTTTTTTTTTTTTTGTGGAAACCTATAGTACCATGTTTTGACAATATTTTTTTTTCTGTAAAAAACAGGTAATGATCTGTGAATATGATAGTATTTGTTGTTAATTTTTGGTTGATTTCCATGTAGTTAGAACTGCCTTAAACACTGCTAGCATGGGGAAAATCAGGTTCCACCATGCAGTCAATAATTTATGAACTTCCCTGAATTTAAAACCTAGGTTGTCAGCAGGAGGATATTGTTTTAAAATAACTTAAAATGCTACATGATTAATAATATCTTAATGAATATTTATGAGCTACTGTCTGACAGTTGTTCATTTTAACATGATACCTCTGATATGCAATAAAAACAGAATAAATAAAGACCATTAGTTCTTAATATATATAAAAGCAATCCATGAATTTGTTCATTTGAACGAATGAAATTGTGTGACTGAAATAAATGAGAGGAAAATTATTACTTGGTATGAAAGAGGATCCTCAATATTAAAAATGCTTTTAATAGATAGCAGAAATTCCATAGTAATAGCTGAAAATAAGATGAAGTAGCCATGAGAAGTTGGCTATCAGTACAGAAAATCATGAAAACGCTAAGCAAGTAGTCTCTCTTCTGGCATTCACACGTCAGAGTGACAGTCATAGATGCATAGCTTTTATCAAAACAGTTTTCTCCTTCCAAAAATCCCTTTCCAGTCCACACTGACTTAAATGACAGCATAAAGCTATAAGTATTTGTTTCCTAGGAAAATGGTATATTTAGCTTTCCAGTGTTAAAGAAATTTATGTGCACGAGACAGTATTGTAATGCAGAGGAAAAGTTCTCAGTAAGTGTAGCTGGGTAAGTGAAATAACAAATTGAAACATTCATAGTAAGCACTGTTAGAGAATCTGGCTACTGTGGTTGTCAAAAATGTTTGGGTGGTACATCTGGATGTCTGTGTCCAGTACTGGACATTACAGTACCAGAAGAGCATGCACACATGAAATATGGATAAGATAAATGGCTGAAAGTTGGCTGAACTCCCAAGTTCAAAGTGTTGTGATCAGCAGCATGAAGTCCACATGGAGGCCAATCACTAGTGGTGTACCACAAGGCTTGAAACTAACACCAGTATTTATTAACAACTCAATTATCTGCATGATGGAATCCTCAGGAAGTTTGCAAATGGTACAAACCTGGGAGGAATAATAGAGTTCAGAGGGACCTCAACAAGCTAGAGAAATTGAGCAGGAGGAACCTTAAGAAGTTCAACAAAAGGAGAGTTCTGCACCAGGCAAGGAACACCAGTTCATGCTGGGGGCCACCCAGCTGGAAAGTAGCTTAGTGGAAAAGGAGCTGGTGCACAGTGAGTGGAAAAGGAGCTGGTGCACAGTGAGTTGACCATGAGCCACCAATATGCTGCAAAGAAGGCTTGGAGGCAGTGTTCTTAATATGGTGAATAAATACCTGTTGGGAGACAGCAAAAAAGGAGCCAGACACTTCTCTGAGTGGCCCAGTGACAGAACAAGAGGCAATGGGCCAGCTTTCCTGATCATTTGTGTGTGGGATCTATTTGCCATGGCGTTGTGCAGGCTGGCAGCCCTGGTGCCATTTGTGACTGAGTCAGGGCAAGCTGATTTATTTCTGTGGGAGAAAGAGGTGGATGTCAGAAGCCAGTATTTCTTTAGCACAACCTGTTGAAAAAAATCACAACGTGTCACTGAGTTCTACATATCATGGAATGTAAAGCAATATTGTTTGTATTTGGAATATTGAGAACATTATGTATATTATGTATGAACTTTGTTTATTGCTATACAATTTTCACAGCAGTTGGTTATATCTTTGTAATACTTTTTTATTTTCAAAGAGCATTATTGGAAAATGTCAAATAACACAATGAGAGGTAAACCAGCTGGACATCCCTCAACTATGTTTCTTGAAAAGTCTTGCTGAATTTTATCAATAGTTTTAGACTAACTACTGTTACTGTTTACTTATACGTTTCTGAAAAATTCCCTTAGGAAACAGTTGGGTAGAAAGCAAGGAAGAGAATCAATATAATTTTAATAATAGTAACTTCATAATTGACATACTTAGGTTCATACAGTGGATTTTATTGTCGTTAATTTTTTGGCGTGGGTATTTTTAACTGTGTTCTCTATTTCTAAATGTGCAATAACTGTTAAAGAAGTTATTATGAAAAGAAATCAGCTGGCATTAATCGAAGTTATCTTAAAAATTATTGTTATCAAAGTGCAAAAGTCAATGCAGAAAACTTCCTATGCTTGGCAATATATGTGTTAGCTTTGATAATACCAATCTTCCATTAGTTATTAAAATTTGATATACATTTCTCAGGATTTAATACGGCAAACAAAATAATCTAGATGTAAAGCTAGGGCAGTAGGAATTTTTTAAACTACATCTTTACACCAGTTTGAATTCTGTCATCTATATACATTTGAAGTTCTATTGATCTTATGAAAAGTCACAAATAAAATACAAAATATAGATCTGTGGTACGTGGTAGATTATAGCCTGTCAAGTGACAATGACCAGCTTCCTATCAAAGATCTCCTGATATGCAGATTTCTAAAACTAGATCTAACAGTTAATACTTTTAGAAAAAGTAATTCTAGGAGAGTGTTTGGAAGCAAATTATTGAAAAAAAGTCGTAGAATCATAGAATGTATGGGCTGGAAGGGACCTCCAAAGGTCATCTAGTCCAGTCCTCCTACCATAAGCAGGGACATCTCCAACTAGATCAAGATACTCAGACCCTCATCAAGCCTGATCATGCAGTAAAGTTTAGTTACTTTCATTTGTATAACACTTCCAAGTAAATATATCTTCATATTAGGAATGATTCCTTTCTCTAAGAATGGTCGTAGGATGTCTAATAGTCACACTGAATTAAATTTGATTGTTCTGCAGTTTTCAGTTTGTGCTGTAGTAGCCAGTGGTCTGTACTGATCATGTGGGGTGGGATCCTTGAAAACTTTACGTTTTCATAACGCTTATACTAAACAAACACTACTTTGTTTCTGCCAGGGAAATTACATCTAAACATGCTGTTAAATGGTACCTTAATTGTTTAAGTAACTGATGTGGCAGAGAGGTTATGTGATTAAAGGCCAGGCTGGGAAGATATCTAGGCGGAGGAAAGGATACATCTACAACATACACATATGATGTACCATGGGAAAAAAAAAAAAAAGAAATTAATCATGTATATTTGGACTGTATTTTGAATGTAGGTAATTTTGAATAAAATACTGCATTATTATTTTCTCCTCCTTCTTACTTGAAGTAGCACAATGGGGCAATTAATGAGGATAGCTATTTATCCTTGTCTTTACTGGTGAGCTTGACAGAGTTGGTTTTGATCAAAAGAGATATACTGCTTACTCAGAAAATTATGGTGAATATGGTGGTGGTGAATTTTTCTTTAGAAAGCTTTACCATTCTTGAGGTTCTGGTGCACAGGCAGGGCAATTAGCGATATAAATTAGTTGAAATTCTTGTTGTCTGCCTAGTTTGTTTGGAACTACAAAATTTGCTTTTCCTTAAGAGGTTTCATGCTCACATTATTTCACTGGCAAAGGAACTCCATTGTGTTACTGTAAATGCATAACAGATTTCAAGGCTTTGCTCCTACATATTAGTCATGCTCAATTTTATCTGTATGATTACATTCATTATTGTTCAAAGCTTAAAATTCTGTTTAACTTAATCAGTTTGAGAGAAGATTGGTTTTAAACCTGTTTGCAGAACTCGGCTCACTCAAAAAAGTTACTCGCAAACTTCTAAATTTAGATAAAAAATTAACAGGTTTATAATTAGCTGTGCTTTTATCTGCCTTGCAGAGTTGGGTGGGAATTGCGCTCTTGAGTAGCCACTACCAGTGTTACCTCAGAAAGCAGCTGAGGGTGGCCATGGTCTGTGTGCTGCACTCACTGCAGCAGGGCACAGAGGAGAAGAGAGTTTGTGTCCTCAGGACAGCAGGTGGCACTTCTTGCTGTAGCACCATTCCTTGAAACAAACCTGTTCACTTTTGCAATCTCTCATCTTGCTTTTCGTTTTTATAGTCTAGCCATGGAGATTTCAAGGCTAAGTCTGCACATCTTAGGTATCGTCCAAAGCTTTGTAACACTTTAGAGAGAAAATCAAGGGACAGCTGCAATTCAGCAATTTTTGCCCTCTGAGAGTAGAAGTAATAGAGTTACTACTTTTTTGTTCTATAAAATTTATGGAAAAATGACTGTTTTGTCCTTCTGAACTATGTACTTGTTCTTTCAAGGTAAGGACTGAAGACTTTTTCAAAGTGTATTTCCTCTGAGCAAGCAAAACCCAAGCAACTGGTTAAAAATGTCTAATTGCCTTTAAAGGCTTTTTAAAAAAGAAAATTAGTACATTTGAGAAGTATGTTTGCTTATGTACCTTTTGACTTCATTTTTTCAGCTTTTCACAGCAGCTAAAAGAGCAACAAAAGTACTTTAGAAGTCTAATATGTGAAAGTTGAGTTTCTCTTGAAATTGCTTATTTAATCAGCTGAGCAGAAAATCAGTAAATACTACAGAATTAAAACCAGAGAAACTTGCAACACTTTCTTTTTACCCTTCTTTGGTTTTGGGTTGTTTTTGTTTAGGGTTTGTTGGGATTTTTTTGATTAGTTCTTTTGTTGCACTTTATTTGCTGGTGAATGCAAGTGTGATAGGAATTCAGGTTTAGAATTTAGGTCTTATTTAAAACAAGCAACCACTTGTTTCACTTTTTTCTCCCATGAAGCCAGCAGGGAATGGCAGACTGATGGTGGAGATTTCTTTCCTACATATATAAATTCTGTATGACAAATGTCCTGGTTTGATTTAAGACAGAAATAATTCTGTTCAGTTATTTTACTTTCCAACTCAGTCTCCTATAACTAGCTGCACTTTCTGAAGTCAATGGCATATTTTTGTAAACAGTGTCTGCTTCTTGCAGGAATAATAGCGCTCCCTGTTTAGAGTTACCACAAAGGATTGGTGTGCAGTTGGTATTGGTATGGACCAAGGCCACTGCTAAATCTTGTGTACCATGTTGGGCGTGCAGAAAGTAAAGGCCCCACCTGCAGGAAGAAGTGGACAGAACAGGTGACCCTAAACTGACCAGTGAGGTATTCCATCCTCTATACATCGTACTCAGTACAAAACTGAGGGATCATGAGGGTCAAGCTCTTCTTCAATGGCAAGTGTCCGAGGAGGGCACCGTTCTGCCTTTAAGACCAATCCGTGTGTTCCTTAATTCAGTTCAAGATTCTAGCTCCTGAATCTAGTTCCCATCAGCCTCTGAGTCCAATCTGGGACTTCCCCAGTGCCTACTCCACAGAATCAGTGGTGATGATGATGTAATTGCCATCAGGAGAGATGGACTCAACACTAGTTTTGCATTTATTTGTATATATTCCATTTTATTATTTTTTCATTAAGACTGTTATAGTTTTCTAATCCATAAGTCTCTCTCCCATTTTCCCTTTCCCTTGCCCTTTGTGAAGGGAGAGAGGTTAACAGAGAGCAGGTCTAGCAGACAGCCCAGACCCAAAACCTTGACAAGAAGTAACAAAAAAAAAAATGGCCTATTGCTCCTCTTGTGTTGAAACTCTGGGCTGTGCATTATTTACAACAGAACAGGAACAAAAAAGTTACAGCTTTAGACAGAGAAAAGAAACAATTCATAGTGGTAGCAACAGTATGGGATGTCAAAGGCTATCTGTTGTGTAAGAATGGGCATAAACGTGTATGCAAATAGAAAATAGATCAGAAAAAATTAACTGTATTTTTAAGAACAATTTAACAGGGGAGGGACTATTCACAGGGGTTTGTAGTGACAGGACGAGGGGGAATGGCTTTAAACTAGAAAAGGAGAGATTTAGGCTAGACACTAGGTAAAAGTTCTTCAGTGTGAGGATGGTAGACCACAGGAATAGGTTGACCAGACAGGTGGTGGAGGCCCCATTCCTGGTGACATTCAAGATCAGGCTGGATGAAGCTCTGAGTAGCTTGTTCTAGTTGGAGGCGTCCCTGTTTATGGCAGGTGGGTTGGACTAGATGACCCTTGGAGGTCCCTTCCAGCCCAGACATTCTATGATGATTCTATGATTCACTGTGTCCTACAGTGTAAATAATATGTATGTGCACAAATGAATGCTGCTTAAGAATAACATATGCTTAGGCACTGAAATTATATATTTTCTAACTTTTTGGTCAACAGCTGATTTTGAGCTTTCCTCTTTTTTTTTCTTCCTTATATTAATTCTGGCAGAATAACACTTGTTGTAACACCTTTAAAGCTCTAAAGCTACCATGTTGACTTGCACAAATGCCTAGTTTTAGCTCTAGATTCTAGCTTTATTCAACTCTTTTCTGAGGGAGTACATTTTCTGCCTGAAAATGCAGGTAAGGGAATAAGTCTGTTCTGGTGGCACTTCAGCAGAAACAGACCTGATGACTACACCAGTGTCTTTCCAGCTTCTTTATCTTACCTCTAGGACAGCCTAGGAGATCTGGATTCTCAAAAATCAAAAATTTACTACATATTTAATAAATAGATCTTCTGGGTTACTCTTACTCAGTATGCAAAGCATACAATAAAGTTACCCAAGTGGCCATCTGGGAAATTTCAGTTGCTCTTTGCCTTACTAGTCTAGTGGAAATCACAAATTGAATTTTCAGAACTGTACTTATTCTACTGTTAATGGCTTTTCTTCTTTTCTAAGAGATACAGTTTATAGCACTGAGGGAGGACTGCAAACAGAAGGGATTGTGTCATGGAATAGTAGGATGACACAAGATGACAACAGGCAAGAGAAAAAAGTGCGAGGATTAATACCTCTACTTAATATGCACAGGGTCCTGGATTTTGGTGTTCTTTGGATGGACCTGTTCTCTCAAGAACACTGGGGAGGTTGTTGACCCTTTGTAGAAGAAGAAGTAGGGGGGCACTATTGGTTATCATTTTATCCTTGTTCAGTCAGTGGACAGTGCAGGCCCCTCAAAAGTAGATTTACTGACATTGCAGGAAAATAGCCTGACTCATTTTACAGGCTATGTTTGACATTTCCAGTCCTACAAGAAAACACTTTCAAGGGCTAAGTGAAATAAAATCCACTGCACAGTTTTGAAGGGGGTTTTGCCAAGGAAATAAAAGAATCAAATGGTAGGACCATAATGCGTCAGCTGGCTTCTGGAGTGCCTGAGAAGTACACTGGGAATCAACCTACCCCAAGGTGTAATATAACAAATCACCTAGGTAAATCATGTATCAGAAAGGTGGTAGTTCCTTTGAAATCCTTGATTTTATATGACATGGAGGTACTTTGTTATTTAATAACTACACCAGAGCAGCATCCAGAGGCCCTGTCCGTAGGGCTAAGTGTGATGTTAATTTACAAATTGCTTAACGTAGAGGTCTTTCTAACCCAGTGTCCTACTTTCAAGAGCTTTTTTGAGAGAAAAATGTATTCCGCGAGAGCCCACCATCAATTAATGTTTCCTGTAAGTACTAGTCAGAAATGATTTTTTATGCCTTAGATCACAGAGCTACTGAGTTCATGCTTCTTCTAAGACACTTTCAAAGATAGATTTACTGCTATACATCTGATATTGGTGTTACTCATAGTATAGTTTCCAATACTTTTTTAGCTGTGCTAAATTTATGTTTTCAGTAATATAAACTGACAATGAATTTCAGAGTGTGATTGTACATTGTGTGGAAAATTATTTTTGTATTGATTTTATATTTCCTAACCATTTTTTCACTACTATGACCAGCTGTTCTTGCACTCTGAACAATGAAAATAGAAATTTTTTGAGATATTTTATGTGTAGAAATCATAGTTTTGCATATTTTATTTTATTCCTTTCTGCTTTCGTTAGTGAAAGGAGTTAAAATTTTAATTTAAATGTTCATCCTTTTTAGATTGCATTATGTGTTCCTGGAAAACTCTCTTCTGTTCCATCAACTTTGGGACTAGGTGGTGGTAATCCAGTTGAGCATGAGCCCCTGCTTGTTGTTATTGTATTATAATAGTTTTGGAATTATTTTTTTCCCTATTTGTCACGGGTTCGTCTAAGACAGGGTTAATTTTCACTAAGAAGCTAGGAGGGGCTACAGCCATGATAGGCAACTGAACCAGCCAAGAGGCTATTTGGTACCATACCAAAGTGATGTCCTGTATATAAGGAGTAGGGTGAGCTGGTCCAGGGAAGTGCACACAGTTTGGTGGGTGACAGGTTCTGGGTGGTGAACAGTTGTGTTGTACATCGTTCATTCTATATATTATTTCATTAGTATCGTTGTTCCTGTTGTTTCTTCTCTCTTTCTGTTGTTTTACTAAACTCCCCTTATCTCAACCTATGGGGTTATACCTTTCACTCCCAATTCTCCTGCCCATGCCACTGGGGATGAGGGAGGAGTGAGAAAGCAGACATATGATACTTAGTGGCTGGCTGGTCCTAAACCACAACACCATTCTTCAGTAAATTTATTAAATATTTCCTTTGCTTCTGATTACTATTGTACAGTGGATGGAAATCGTAATTAATTAGTGTGCAGTGACATTGATATCTACTTTCTAACCTGCAATTGTTACTTTAAAACCCTTAATGTGGTTAAAATATTTAATTGTTTGACTTCTAACATTTGCTTTCATTGGTATGGACATTCATTTGTCTTTATGATTCACTTCACTTGTTCTGGTCTTTTGAAGAATTTACTTTCTGATTCTGACTGAACTATTCTATCTCATTACAGGCTCAGCTGCCTTGATATTCCCCTTGCCACATTCTAAATCACTTACATGTATATTAAAGAACACCAAATCTGATACAGAAAGTAAAGATACGTTATCATAAAGTTTTAATAGTGGAATTAATATAATGTTATTGAATCCTCTACTTTCTTTTGCAGTTCCTGTCTGGGCTGTGACTGGTAACTTTTCTCTTTTACCTTAAGACTACTTAGCCTTTCTAGTAGCCTTCTGTAGATCACCTGTTAAGGTCTTCCAGAACAGAGAATGCTTTCAAAAACAATGATGCTTAGGAGCTGGCAACAAATTGGTGATTTTATTTTGTTTGTCCCTCTATATTTTTACTAATACTCTGGAGAGGAGAGGACCTATCTGATGAACAGCTTTTTATATCACTAAAACATGATGTAGGAAAGTAAATACTATAACAAAAGAGTAGTTTTGACAGGTTTATAAATGCGCATTTAAAAAATAAATGTGTTGACCTTTCATAGCACTGCATATCTAAATCTTCATACAAGTAGAATTTTGGCTCTGAAAATGTATTAATACTAGAATTATTTTCAGCAAATCCATGATAAGAATTGAATCTGCATTTACACTATATTAAAAAAAAAACACAACAAACAAACAAACAAATAAATAAAAACCCAAACACAACCTGAACAAAACAAACAAACAGACAACCCAGGTTAGTCAAATTTGTTTAGTCGAGTTTCAGGTGTTTCTGACACTGTTCTAAGAATATGGTAGCCAACTTTTCAACCTTTCTGAAATCACTGTTCAGATCCTGGTACAAAAATGGAGCCAGCAAGAGTCAAGTTCTGTTGATTTCATTTGGGCCAGTATTCTACTCTTTAAGTTTAAAAACAGTAGCTTTCTATTATCCGTATATTTATCTTTTGAAGGAAAGAACATCAACAGACTAGATAAAGGATGTATTACATGAGCCTGAAGAAGAGAGAACAGCTGATATAAAACCATAAGTACAGAAGATACTCAGGAAAAAAAAAAAAAAGATTGTTTGAATAAATGGATTTCTTTGTATGTGTACGTAGTTAGAAATGTTATCCATATCCGAAATATAACAAAAAAAATGTATAGAGAAAGCTGAGAAGATATGAACAAAGAGATTCAAGGTACAGATGCTTCCAAAATATTTATTTTGGAGAAGCCTCTGATTAATAGACAGACAAAGACAACTCTTGTGCTTTCACTCATTAGGAACTGCAGACTAAGACTGCCAGAACAGGAAAAAAAGAGAACATGCAGTTCTTAGCAGAATAGCTTTTTTCCTCAGTATGTGGAATATGCTTGTATGACACCTACCCCTCTTACATTTTCTGAAAGAACTGCATTCATGTGATCTAAATCCTATATAAATCCATAAGATAAATTTTCTTTTGCCCAGAAACCTGAGAAGTTAGTAAGTAAATTGTTGCTTTCCTTCAGGATGGCTGATTGACATTACTGTTAGTCTTCTCTTAATATTCTTTTTTTTTTAACTGAATGAAGCAAAAACTCTTAAAAGCAATGAGGGGAAGCTCATCATCTGATACAAATCTAATACTAATACAAATAACCCCCTTTTTTTTCTTTTAAATAATTTTAAAATAAAAATTAGGTCTGATAAAACAGAATGGGAGAAAGGGAAAAAGAAATGGGGCAACAATAGAATATCACTGCAAAGTAAAATACACACATATAATGAATACACTTTGACACTGAGCAACTGTAAAGTTTTTTATACTAGGAAATATGATTTCTCTGTGGCATGATCTCAGCCTTTGTCTCCTTGTAGAGGGATCTAGGAGAATTGCACAAAATGCTGCACTAACATCACTTTTCCCTTGTGTATTTACAAGAATCCTATGAACATTGTGGAAATGTGATTTTTGTTTTTCACTGATGTTAATTTTGATTGAATTTGTTTAATGTGAGTATGCTTTTTGCTATTCTGTTTGTTTTTTTTTTTTTTATGAATACAGTTTCCAGTCTCCATCCTTATCCTCTGTATACTTTTCTTATAATGTGTTTTAGAAGAATTTTTTTATTAGTTCTCATAACTTTATAAAATTAGACTAACTGACCTTGCTGCATATTTGCTGCTTGAGTGCATTTGGGAAATGATTCAACTGAAGCTTAGTGAACTCTTTTTGACATTTTTTCTTTTTTTAATATCACACTCCGTTGTGTTGCAGGTTTGATAATAATTGAGTTTCAAATAAAATGGCTAAGCACTTTCCTGGTCCTGAGGCTTTTCTCTTGCTACACCTCCTCCAGGTCATGCATTCTTTGAAACTAAAAGGTATCGTGCATTGTTCCTATAGCTCATAAACTTCCTAAAAGGCAATAGCATTATGGCTTGGGGCAGGGGGAAGTAAGAGAATCAATTGCATGGGATTTTACTGGCCTGTGTAAACAGTGGTGTTAGGAGAAAATGCTTTGAATTGCCTATGCAAGTACATACTCTCAACAGGCAGAAAACCTAGCTAAGATTTATGCAGTCCCACATATGGAAGTCATATCAGGTTTTCAAGCAAGGAGGGAATCCATCTTTGCTTTTGTTTGTTTGGAAAGAGAGCTACCCTTTCTCTAGAAAAGAAGGCTACCTGAAGAAGACACTCGAACCTGCTTACCAGAGTCTCTCAGATTCTTCAAGAAAACTGGCTCATATCAGAAAGGACTTTGATCCTATTACCAACTGGAGTGATAAACTCCTCTAAGATTCATGCAAAGATATTGTAGGAGTCAAATGTAAAAAATCCTACATTCACCACAAGGAAGAATTCTGGAGTGGTCATGTTAAAGCACATTCTTCTACAAAGGGTGCCCTTCAAACAGAGAGAGGGGGAATACAGGCTTCAGCATTTCTGCAGCACAGCAGCAGAATGATGGAAAGGCAGTTAGCAACTTGCACTAAAGGGAAAGCCACAGCAAGCTGGATATTTCACTATAGATGTAGTAGCCCTCTAAGGCCAAAACTGGATTATTTCTAGTTTAACGTTGCTGACAGCTGATATGGCTGATTGCTGATATGGCCCACAGAGGACAATATGCTAAGAAGTGATTTGAAACATAAAATATGCTTGACTTACTTGCCAGCAACAGAAGCTTTGACAGAAGGTAGGCAAAAACCGAGGTTGTAATATTTAGTCCCTTTACTATTTTCTTTTCCACTACTGCCTCACTTAAAGCTTTGAAGGTCTTGTAATTTGTAGTTTCTAAGATCAAAATGAATGTATATTTGTTAATGCTTAATCAAGGATGGCACCATTTCACTAAGCACCGAGTAGCTCTTTCTTGGGATAGAGAGGACTTCTGATTGCACTCTGGACTGTCATTTGATGTACGACAGCAAAGGTAAAAAAAAAATCACCTTTATTTTATATGGAAGAGTAGAGGGGTGGGTGATGACTGAATTTATGCAGATAATTAGCAGCGCTGTAAGATGGCTTGTCAGTGTCCCTTCAATGACACTTGGAGCTTTTATCACATTCTCTTAACATAAATTGTGTCATTCAGAGAGTTCCGTTTTGTGACTGAGGAAATGTAGGGACTTCGCTAAAGTCTTAAAACAATGACAAAGAAATTATGATGATCAGCACTAAAAAAGAAAAGGCAAGATCTAAATGCTGTACTGTGAATGCTGTGAGCATCAATTTCTAACCATGGTGACATGGTGTTACTTGTCTCATGTCCAGACTGATTTTCCTAACTATGTAATACGTTGTGCCAGCATGAGCTGAAATCACTTTGGGTTGTTATTTTTCTTACTACTGTGAAGAAGCCCAGTACTGCCACCTGTGAAATTCGTGCTTTCTAAAATTTTATAAAAGGAAACCACAACCTGAGTGCAATTAGGTAGACACTGCTGATGCATCCTGGAGTGAAAGCTGGCTGACAGCCTGCTCGGTCTCCAGCTTTTATGAGCTATCCACTTTGCTCGCATCTACGTGCTACCTCTTTTCTTTCCTTTAGCACGGCCTGCTGAGTAACAGAAAAGATTCAGCCTAAAAACATTTCAGGACACATTGTTCAGTCATCATTTTGCAACTCTAATACATAAGGTTTATGCCAATTTTGATCTATATTCAAAGTTGTAAGTAATTACACATATTACAATTGCTCAGCGTGACACCAGTTGATGCTGTTAAGGACTGTGGGTGTGTTGCTGTTCTATGTGAGGTTTTTTAACTAATATCTAAGCTTTTATAGTTGTTTCCCATAGAAGCTTACATTCCTTTAGAGCTAAAATGAAACTGAATTTTATGGTTTTAAAAAAAAAAAAAAGTTAAAAGACAAGTGCCAAACTTCTTGCCTTGCATCAGGTAAGACTTTATATGTGAAAAAATTGCTGCTTCATTTCAGAAACTACTGGTACATGAAGCTGACACCTTGAAGAGTAAATGCTGTATTAAGAAAAGAAACATACTTTTCTTCATATAAAAGGATCCGAGAGCACTCTGGCCAGCCTAGGGAAACAATTAGACTGATAAATTAGAACTGCTATGCATCTGAATAGTCCTTCTGTGATTGCATACGGCTTGTCCTACCAAGCAGCAAAATTAATGCATTTATAAAAACACTAGGGTTTTTTTTTTTCTCCACCTATCTCATCCAAAGGCCCTATCTGATAGGCTTAGAGGACAGCTGTTCTATTTATCTGACCTGTAGGAACACCTTGCCAGGGCTCCAGGCATGCATGGGAAGACAGGGGATACAAGAGTGGGTCTAAAAGATATAGAAGTAAACAATAGCTGTCATGCACAAAGAAACAAGATGATGCTTACTAGCAATTCATCCTTCTTTTGTTCCAGAGGATTGAAGCTACCATGGCACACTGCATGTTCCTCACATGTTCTGCATCAGGCAGGTTTTCATCTACTGGATATTGGCAGAGTCTTCCTGCTGTGCCCAATGGACAGCTCAGAGTCATGTCCAATGTGCTTGCCATACACCACACAAAATAATTATCTCCCAGGATGACATGAATCTCAAGTTATGTGAGTTTCACGATACACGTATTTGTTTCTGGATCTAGAGCTCTGGCATACAATAAGTACTGAAGTGCCATTACATCCAAGAAAAAATAGGGAATCAGCATCTCTCTGGTTTTCTATTTGTGGGATGGAAGTGTCAGTTCAATCAAAAGCACAACTGAAGCAAACTAAAATTAAATACATTTGAAGTGTGTAAAACTCACTCCATCTTTAGCACAGGTGCAGTGACATCTATTCAAGTCAGTTTCAGTAGTATTTTTTATAATAAGATGTCATCTCCAGCACTCTCTTGAAATGTACTCTAGCATTATTTAGTGTCCTTGAAATAAAAGACAGATACACTGGTAATTTTAAAAAACTTTTCCATCAGATCTCAGAGTTTTATTGATGTTTGTCAAAGATTGTTTTCCACAGCAGAGCTAATAACCCGCAGTGTTGAACTGTCACATTCAAAAGCAGTCTATTGCAATGGTGATTCTTATGGGCACAATTTGTTACGTATGTGCTCTTCAGACCAGTCTAGGACAGAGGGTTAAGTCTTCACTTCTGGGAAGTTTCATTCTTTTCCACCTAAATGTGAACACATACACCCCACTCTTTTTTCCTGCTTGGAAGTAATCTAGTAAGACATTACCTGTATGACCACATGTGACTTGGAGATTGTCTCTTACCTTGTTTTTAGAACAGAATGCCATAAATAAAGATTTAGAAGATTTTGATTCACAGAGAGTATTGAATCCTTTGGCTACTACAATCTGTGTAGTCAGATATAGAATCTAGCACTGTAAGTGTCCGCATGTTTGGGAAATGGTTGTGCAGGCATGTTTGTACAGAATAGAATCATAGAATTGTTTTGTTTGGAATAGACCTTTAAAATCATCAAGTCCAACTGCTAACCCAGCAATGCTAGGCCACCACTAAACAATGTCCCTCAGCACCACATCTTCTGGACTTTTAAATATCTTCAGGGATGGTGACTCCAGCACCTCCCTGGGCAGCCTGTTCCAGTGCTTCACCACTCTTTCAGTAAAGAAATTCTTCCTAATATGCAATCAAAATGTCCTCTGGTGCAACTTGAGTCCATTTCCCCTTTCCCTATCACTAGTAACCTGGGAGACTAGTGACTGACAAAGACTGGCACCCACCACACCACAACGTCCTTTCAGGTAGTTGTAGAGACCAGTAAGGTCTCCCAGCAGCCTCTTCTCCAGACTAAACAATCCCAGTTCCTCATCTGCTCCTCATAAGACATGTTCCCCAGACCTGTCACCAGTTTTATTGCCCTTTTCTGGACACACTCCAACACCACAATGTCCTTCTAACAGTGAGGGGCCCAAAACTGAATACAGGATTTGAGATGCAACCTCATCAGTGCTGAGTACAGGGGAGTTCATCAATTCCATAATCCTGCTGGCCACACTGTTGCTGACACAAACCAGGATGCTGTTGGTTTTCTTGGCACACTGCTGGCTCATGTTTAGCTAGCTATCAACCAACATGCCCAGGTCCTTTTCCACCAGGCAGCTTTCCAGCCACTCTTCCCCAAGCCTGTAGCATTGCCTGGGGTTGTTGTGGCCCCAGTGCTGGGCCTGGCTCTTGGCTTTGTTGAACTTCATACCAATGGCCTTGGCCCATCAATCCAGCCTGTCCAGATCCCTCTATAGAGTCTCCCCAACTTCCAGCAGATCAATGCACATATTGTACGTTAATATTCATGCTTGTTACTGTTTCAGCCTTTGTTGAGGAACAATTTTGTAGGTAAATTCAACTGAATTTGTGTACTTTTTGTTATACTTTCAAAATCCATCAGTCAAACTTCCTCAGGTTTACTAGCTCATTATTATTCCAGCCACTTGTCTCACATCTAATAGACAGTGACTGTGGTAGACATTTATCACTTGGGCATTTTGATTTCATCTGATGTTTAAAGAGTTGCTAGAAATAATAGGATGAATGCTAGTCTGATTAAAATGAGTGCTGGTCAAGTATGACATTTTTTTATTGCCTATTTAGTGTGACATTCCTTTGATTAGTTCCATTGATGCATTTAGTATATAATAAAAGTATTATCGTGCATCTATATAAAAAAAAATATTATATCAGAAGACTAAATTTAAAGAAGAGAACATAAAAACTGGAAATGAGGATAGACAACAAAGGAAGTGTCTAAAAGCATTGTCCAGACATTATGGGACAAAGGAGAAAGTCTTAAGCTCACTTGGAGATAAAACTGCTTATAGTTAGGCAAAAGGGGTAACTAGAAGGGATTTTACAAGTTTTTACAGAAGGAATCTTGGAGAAAATGTGATTATTTTGAATGGGGAGACAAGGTAATAATAGATGATATGGAAATTTTCAAAGTATTCAAAAACTTTTCTGCCTTGGTCTTCACGGCCACAGTCCTGGCTTCCATGCCTATGATTTGCAGAGCTGAACTGCAGCCAAACATAGAGAGAGCCAAGCTACATCTATCTCAGTGAATTTGATTGTGCCAGGGATCATTCTAATTGTGTCACCGCACAAGGAAGATCAGTGCTGGAGAGTGCTCTTTGGCATATAGCCATTATGTAGACTTCTGAATTTGAAACTGCTGAAGTCATCATTTCATGGATGGGTACTTACTTCCCTCCAAATTGAGCTTTGTGGTGACAGTAACGAAAGGGCCATCTTGCAAAACCCATTGAATAGTGAATTATATAGTATATCCAAGAAAAATCCTTACTGACCCTTGCAACCAACCGAGGTGATGATAGTAAAGAAAATAAGCTGTGACCCAGAGGCGTGATCAAGTTTCACTTCTAGAAACTGACAATTTTAGCAATTTCCATTACTAAAGAAGAAGAGATTTGCAAACAAACTGCAGCTCTTGGTTGAAATAGACTTCTAATTTCTAGTGAATCACATGATTCAGATTAGTAGGCTTATAAATGCAGCAAGTGAATGCCTACAGTGGTTAACTGAAAATAAAATGTGAGGATGTATGCGCATGGAGGTCTGAAGAAGAGTGAATGGAGGAAAGACTTGCATCCTTGTCTTCCAGTCTGTACTCTAGAACTGGGACTGCCACTGACGTACACTTAGTCACTTCCACTCCCTACTTAAATTTCCGAACAATACAAAGGCAATGAGTTCATGATCTGCTTTGCAAAGGACTTTGAGATATACTGATGGAAAGTGCTAGCACGCAATGTGTTACTGACTTTCTTGATGACCAGAAAAACTTTTGAATCAACCTGGACAGCATTCAAACAAGTCTTTTTATGATTATAATGATTATAATGAAGATAGGCTTTCTTTCTCAAGTCCAAAGCACCATGAAATTTGCACAGAAACTGAAATGAACTATTTGAATAAAAGACTGTGGCTTACTAAGATAAGTATTTTATCCATTCCATTCTTCCTCATTTTTATTTAAAATTACTTCATTTAAAAGACAAATTCTGGTTTGTTTGGTATAACTGTGCTATTAGCTATTAGCAAGGAGTGTTCCTCTTTCCAGCTTAATTCTACTAGACCCAGGGAGCATTCTAAATAGAGGTCATTTTTGATGCTGCAGGGCCATATGAAACCATGCCAGCCTCTATGTCTCCACAGTGCTGTTGTCTCAGTCAGAAACAACTGCTATTGCAATTTTGTGTAGGAAGTTGTTTTCCATGTCTTCTGGCTTATTTACCAGTAAAATTCTGGCTTATTTGCCAATAAAATTCTGTCCTAGCTATGCATTTTTAAAAAAAATTCCTTTGAAAAGTCAATTTCTAGGCAAAGAAAAATGCAATAGATCTAATTTTTTGTTACTTCAGTGACAAATTTTATACAGTCCTACAAAGAAAATTTTTATCTCAACTTGTAAAGGCATTGGGAAAGTTTTCTATACTGGAAACAGAAGCAGCAACAACAGGTCTTACTGAATAAAGAGACTGTTGAATAGGTCAGAGCTTATGCTTGGCATTCTTCAAGGACTCCTCTTGCTACAGATCTTACCAAAAATTTTCCTTAACATCTCAGTGTAAAAATTAGGAGTATGCTGATGACTGATAATGACAGAAACTCAGAGCACTGTTTATATAGTGGGAAGCTGAATCATCATAGCAATAATAGTTACAGGAATGGAAGGAAGAATAGTTGTACAGTGATTGTGATAGGGTTTAATAAGTTTTTGCATTAAAATTAGGGAGCTCATCAGTTGGAACTGATGAAAAGTCCAGTAATGTTATTCGATCTAGGATTGCTGTAAGTGGGTAATATGGCAAAATGGTAAAAAAGCCAAAGTGATCCTAAGACTGATAATTTCTGGGCAATAAAAAAAATAATTTTACTCAGCCTTGTAAGATCTCATGTAGAATGCTATAAACAAGACAAACTCTGGATAAGGAAAATGGCTACTAAGATAGCAATGAACAAAGATCCTACTTAGCATGAGGAGATTAGAAGTGTTCCTTTTGTTTCACTTTGCAAAAAGCTATCCAATAGTGGATATGATTAGTTTCTGTGACTACAGTGTAGCATAAACACCAAGGGGAGAAAAGAGTTATTTAAACTGAAAGTCAGTGCTACCACCAAAACACCAGATATAAACTAACTTTTCATAAATTTAGGCTAAAATTTATATCAATATTTTAAATCCTGTGAACAATGTGGCTTAGAACCACTTTCCAAAACTTAAAGAGGCAGAAGCAAAATAATCAGTTTCACAATAGTGCTGGATGAGATTCTGGAAATTATTATATATTATATACTATGCATATTATATATATGCAATTATAAAATCAATGGTGTATATATGATGCATACTATAAGAGGTGAGACTTAAAGTGTCTACTGTATATATATTCCTAAGCTTTAATATTCCAGTTTAAGCACATAATTAAATCTTAATATACAAATGCATTAAACCTTAATACATGAACATGCTTAATGCTGTTGCAGTAAGCAAATATCAGAAAGTGGTACAATATTTTATTTGTGTACTTGATACATGTTCATTTTGAATGCAAGATTTGATCGTGTTTTCACATGAGTGAAAGGAAAATAAAGCCATAATGTATAAAAACAAAAATATCAGCAAGGAATTATTGACTGTGGAACAAAATTGAAAAAAAAAAATTACTATAATCTAAATTTTATAGTTTCTCTCTGTTGAAATTCTTTTTTCTCAGTGCTCACTGTAGCTACTAGGACATATTGAAAGATATTCGGCAAGATCACTGATAGGGGTAATTTTATATGTCAAGGAGGATGAAACCTGAGGAGTACCATTGATACAGCAATTCCTACAATACTGCATATGGACCCTTAGTGTTTCAAGAATCTAATAATTTTTCTGTGTAGGTTTCTGTTTATAATCCTTACAGCTAGTGAACTATGCAGCTTCTACAAATCAACTTAAAGATTGCTGAAACAGTGGATCATCATGACGATTTTCATGTGAGATAGTGAAATATGGGATTGTTAGTGCACAGTGCCTCTGTCCATGTTCACAAAAAGCTTTGGCAAGAGCTGTCCACCAGCACTGAGTCCAGCTGGTGTAGAATAGCTGGTCTAAGTTAGCAACCAGTAGTAGCCTCTCAGAAAAGACAGACATACCCAAACTGCATGTTAAGAGCAGTCCTCAGCTTGTGTTAAGCTTTCAAGTATGGATAGGAATTGTTTGCAATAGAAAATAGCTTGTTTTGGTCCCAAAATGGTCAGGGACTGTTCTATCCATTTGAATGGTGGAAGGGGTCACATTGCAGGGCTCAGGACTCAGCCTCAGCTGTGGTTCAAGTATTGGTACAGCCAGAACATCACAGTCCTGTTTTAATCGGGCTTTTCATGTGCTACATAAGTTATCAAGTCGTGATTGATTTAAGTGATTCTTGTGTTCCCATTTGCACTACAGCTAAATTTAAACCATCTCCTTAAGAAGTCTTTAAGAACTGCTTACCTTAGCCCTAATGCAGGCTCAAGGCTCATTCTCAGCTAAGACTATTCTATTTCATATTAATGACTTTACATTTTTTATAGTAACTACTTCATTCACTCACGTCCTCAGTCGCTAATTGTTACACTATATTTACTGGAGTAATTGATTGGAAAATGGTCCTTGATTGCTGCTGCTGACTTACTGTGCTTTGGAATGTGTCGGTACTTGAAAAGTAGCTGATGACTTTGTCTTCTGATTTGGACAGTGATACATTTTTCTTAGGCTGAATTTAACTCTCATGTATATCAGTATAAGTAAACAACTGGACTTAATTCACTTTCTGTTTCCTATACCAGTAACACTGAAACAAAAAATGCTTACAGCATATATACTGCATAGGATTGCATTGCTACTAATAAAACATAGCATGCAGTTATATAAATTACGCAAGAGGTAAATACTGTAAAGTGACACCATCAACACTATTCCTCTCTTGGTTTGTGTCAGAAATCCCCTACAGGAATGAACTTGAGTTACACTCCTGTCACTGAATTCTTTGTGCATACAACAAAATCTTTTCCCCTTCACCCTCTATCCTTCAGTCAACTTACAGATGGATTACTTCCCCTTCCTCCCCACAGGTATGTAATCCTGACCATCTGCTTCCATCTGACTGCGATCCCTTCTTTGACAGAATAAGCTCTAACAAGGAATTGTTAAGAGCCTTAGTTTCTGAGCAGCTAACTGATAGCAACATTTTTTACTGTCAGCAGCCATTACTGTAATTATGTGTTTGTGCTCATATTCTCTTGTTGTTATGCTAGAAAGAAGAGTGTTTATAAGGCAGAAGACAAAGAGACCTTATAAAAATTTAATTACAAATGCTTGTGTTTTTCGAAGCTTCTCACTTACTGAGAATATGAACAGTACTGAATGTGATTCTGTCAACGTGTGACTGCATGCAGCAGTAGGATGGGGCAGTATCAGTGCAGTGCTTCCCAACTCTGCTGCAGTGAGGAACTCTTCTCCCTTAATCTTTCTTCAAGATAGGGGATACGTTGTCACAGCTGGCTGTCTTCTCACGCGTAGGGATGTAGAGGAGAAAAGAAGGGGGCTAAACACTAGAAATGGTTTATGTGATTGAATTCAAGTCTGAAGCGGTGGTACCAAATTCATGTTATTACCTAATCCAGACGTTGCACCCTTAGTGCATTTTAACTGTAAAGTTTCTCAGGTATTTAGACCTTGTATACGATGTGGCTGCCTTTCTTGGGCTGAGTATTTTTGCACATAACTCAGACCAAAATCCAAACAGCGCTTCCACTCCCAGCCACTCCTTTACCCTGTCCCTCAGGGTAACTTGGAAACATTGTCCCAGAGTATCTGAAAATCCTGCAATAGATGTTTTAAAAGTAGAAGGGTTTGGGATGGTGTTGACCTTTATTTGTTTAATAGTAAGTACTTTTCTGGGAAGTGAGAAAAACTGGTGCAGTCCCCTCTTCATCTTGAGGGGAATACAAAATCATCTTGGAAGAGTATCTCTTTTCTATAAGCAGCTCTACTAATTGCGTCATTTAAGAATGGTCACCACTGTGTGACTTAATAAAAAGTTAGGGAGGAAATTATGTGGTTATCCCCATCTCCCTCTTTTAAAAGTTTTGTGACATCAGTATTTGCTTAGAACTTTCGTTTCTACTTTCACTGTATTTTATCTCCCATTGTTGAATACAGAATCGCAGAATTATAGAATCATAGATTCATTTTGGTTGGAATAGGCCTTTAAGATCATCAAGTCCAATCATTAACTCAGTACTGCCAGGTCACCACTAAACCATGTCCCCAAGCATTTTATCTTCTAAATACCTCCAGGGATGGAGACTTCACCACTTCCCTGTGCAGCCTATTCCAGTGCATTACAACCCTTTCTGCATTTTTTCCTAATATCTAATCTAAACTTTCAGGGGCACAACTTGAGGCCTTTCCCCCTTGTCCTATTGCTTGTTACTGGACCATTTCCAGATGCTGCCATGATTTCTAGCCCATCAGTATTCCTTCTGTCTTTTCTATCACATGGCACTCTCTCCACTGGGATGACAGACAAGATCACATGGCACTGTCTCCACTGAGATGGCAGACAAGGACCTCGCTAGCACACCGTCCCAAAACTTATCTTCAGCAAACCTGGTTTTATCCTTTTTGCCTTTCAGATCTATTTGAAAGCTCTTTTGATGAGCCTTGCAACATATAAAATGGATCCAAACAAAGCTGTAAAGCTAAGATACCCTTGTGTCCTAGAGTGCCCTGATTGCCTGGAGGGAGATGTCAACATCTGTGTTGCTATCCCACACTGGACCTTTGCACCCATAACTTACTTTGGCACAGGTACACAGCTTCATTAGAAAAAGATGGATCAAAGTAATAGCAAGAACAGTGGAAACACAGAAAATTTAACTTGATATAATAAATAACAAATATTAAAAGGAGTGAAATGTTATCCTGAATGTTTTTATAAACAGATATTTAAATATCATACTGTAGGTCTAATTGTTTCCACTTCATGCAGAATTTATTTGAGTAAGTTTTTGGACTTTAGGCTCCTTAAGTTAATTAAAGACCAATATAATTTTACTTTGAATTTTTATGGTGTTCAAATGAAAAGCAGGGAAAGTTTAATATTCCCAATGGAGGTAATAATTTTGGTATTGATGCTATACAGTTTTATCAGGCTTCTGAGGCAGATAGCTACAATTCAATATTGAATTTGTCATTATTCTACAGTAATAGAAGAATATCTAATTATTATTCCACTTAAATACAATTATATTTGTGTAATCCTCATTGATATACTGGGTGTCATAGATGTTTTCTCACTCTAAATAAGGTATCCTGGATTAGTATTTTTTAGAGATTATCTCTTCTGGTTAAATCATATTTTTATTCTTAAATGATACAATAAATGGGACAAGAATACATTTGTAAATATGAATACTTCCTGCTTATAATTTAGTGTAAGAAATGGAAATATTCACCTCATGAAATCTCCAGTTTGTGAGTATTTATAGCAACCTTCACCTTCTGAAAATCACATGCCGGATAAGCATTTGATTAATAATGCAATAATACAAATCACAATGCAAATTAAATTCAGGAAATAAGATAGCAGATGGTAAACTATTTCTTTTCTTGGCAGACTGGTATTCTGTAGTTGCAGGACATCATCGTTCATGTCTCTATTATTAATATATTTACATTTGCAATGACTTTTGAGATTGTAAATATAGTTGCCTACACTTACCAAGCAACAGATGCATACATTGTCTAAGATAGTATAGGCTTACGTGTATATGATGCATATAGGAATATTCAAAACATTAAAAATAATTTTTCTTAGGAGTTATTGATGTGGCATGAGCAGCATTTGTTGGTGAGATTAGAAATACTAGGTACGTCATTGTGAACTGACTCAGAATGTATCTAGAACTGTCAGCCTTCCATTTTTATGCAATTCATCAATTAAATAACATAAAAATTACTTTAATTCTTTCCTCCTCTTCCCAACTCTATAAACCCCTGTTGTGTTCCAGTTCTGTGAGAATGCATAGAGATGGAATGAATCTTATCCAGAAATTTCAAATATGCTAATTACTAAGAGAGTACGATGATCTCACTTCAAGGCTTAGCAGGTCTTCAAAATATTGCCTATAATAGGATTTGCAATATGTTGTTCAATTGGATTACTGCAAATCACCATGTGTAGACAGCTGTTGGCAGAAATGGAAGGAAAATTAGTAGTTTTAGTTTAGGGTGCAGAGAAAAGCGTGGTTTTACTTGCTTCAGATTGCTTTAAGCATTATCAGGGCCTGTTGCAACAGGACAAAGGGTAATGATTTTAAACTAAACCAAGGTAGATTTAGACTAGCTACAAGGAAGAAATTTTTTACAATGAGGGCGGTGAGACACTGGAACAGGCTGCCAAAAGAGGTCGTAGGTGCCCCATCCCTGGAAACATTCAAGATCAGGTTGGACAGGGCTCTAAGCAACCAAGCTGAGTTGAAGACATCCTTGCTTACTGCAGGTTGGTTGGACTAGATGACCTTTAACAGTTCCTTCCAACCCAAACCATCCTATGGTTCTATGATTATTTGTGAGATGGGCATTTTTCTCAGTGAAAAGTATAACACTGGTAAAGGATTTAGAGAAGAATGCCACTTCACCTAATTATTGCAGATACCTTTCTAAGAGGGTATCTCTAAGAGAGTCTTTTTACATTAGGCATTTTTCATGTCTTCAAAAGCTACCTTTACAACAGGCTGTTCTTTTACACATCAACATTTTAAATGGGCTCCTGTTGCAAACAAATAAGAAGCAATTTTTTTATTGTATTGAATGCTGATTCTTAAGAACTTGACCCGATCTTCAGAAGGTCCAGATGACCAGTAACAATGTAACTGAAGACTCTAGGTAATACAAAGCTTACACTGATTACCAGAAAATTTGTGTAACTGAAAGCTATAATAATTGCTAAAAATTCTGTGTAACAATAAACTACCTTAACTGCTAAAAATCATCGATAACAATAAGCTATGCTTAAAACTAATTTTTTTTATGTAATAATAAAGTCATAATTATAACCACAACCCTGTGACCATTCCTCATTCCAAGGATCCCTAAAATAATTTACCTGTATCTGTAGCATTCAGAGGCTGTGCTCACAGGCTAGAGGAAGATCTACTACGGCTACATGTTTCCATTGGTTTAAGCCAATAGTTATTGATAATTTTTTCCTTCACTGTGAATGTCCAAAGCTTCAGCTATATGTCTGTGAGCTTTCCAATTCTACCCAAAAATCAATCCCACAGTGACCTTACTGCAGTCTTTTTTTTTTTTTTCTACCCAAGAATTAGTCGAATGTAAAAATGTAAAGAATTATTTTGAATGTAAATATTCATCAAAGAGATGGGAATCAGCTGCTTTCCAGCATGTTCTACTCTCAGTTCTGTCTCCTTTGGTACATGGGAACTGCCACAGAGGCTCAGGGTATAGCTGAACATCAGCTGTATCTGAAAGGGGAAGAAACTTTTCAGTAGGTGTAGAATTTTACATACTGCAAGGGAAGTAGCTGGAAATCTCAGTGTGACTATTCATATACCATATAAAATTTTTTGTATATCTGCCAAAACTCAGGATATTATTATCCAGGTTTTTTTTTAAGGTTTTATTTTGTTAAGATTTTGACTTCAAATTTATATATGGGAAAGAATTCCACAGGTTAACATTGCATTACAAGACATTCTCAGTTGTTATTGCTTGCCACCATATGCTTTGTGCTATCATGTGACAAGACTTCTTCCATTCCTCACATATTTCCTCCCTCAATTTATCTCCTTAGAGTTCAGCTTTATTCCTTTTCAATCTTTCTTGCTTTAGCAGCAGCTTTGTGCTGGTTCTCTCCTTTCACTAAGTCTGCCCACATGTGTGAGACAGGTTGTAAACCTTATGCTCTGACACAGTGAATTTTCTGTCATGGATCTAGACTTATTTCTCAGGTTGTAATTGCTTCATCAAAACCAACATCACTGCTGTATAAAACATCTATTCCTCTTTGTTAAAAAAGTCCTTTAAATGAACTGATTGATTTTGAGCTGGAATAGAAGAGAACACGACCCTGGTCTCTTTAAGTAGGAGGCAGACAGTGTCTTATGTTGTGCCTAACCTCATTGTAATGGTTTGAAACCTGCTGCCCCTGGTGTGTGGAGATCTGAAACCCTAAACCAGGTACAAGCCTGAATGAAAGGGGCGTACACCTGTCCTATTCCCACTCCCCTTTTCCTGTCTTCGGGACTTCCTGCCAAGGTCTATAAAAGGGGCGAGGAAGGCACTCCTCTTTTTCTTCCTCTTGCTCCTTTGACCTTCTACCTGGGCACACGCTGCTCGGCTGCTCCCTGTGCTACACGTGGCCGTGGCCATCTTGGAGACCTGGGCCTGATCTACAGACTCTTCCCTGCCTCCATCCACGTCCAAGGGTTGTGCATCCAGCTTCAATCCACCTCAATCCAGCGAGATCCAGCACCGGGGAGCCTCAGCATAGCATTTGGGTTTTGTATATTTGGAAGTTTAATCTTCCTTACCTTGTTGTTCCTACAAACCCCCTTCCCTGTTAAACCCCTACCCTTCTTCCTTTCTGTACCCTGTTAAACCCCTTCCCTTCTTCCTTTCTGATCCCTGTTAAATAATATATTTCATTTTGTTAATTTTCAATTTGGTGCAAGGTTTTCATTACCCCTGCCTTCCTTATTTACCTCTCTATCTGGGAAACTGAGGGATAAGGGAGGTGGGACACAGTTCTGCCTTCTAACCAGGACAGAACACTCATTTATCCTCCAACTTGACCTCCTACACTGGCCTTACCCTTATCTGAAGGATGACAGGGATTTGTAGACACTAGCAGGGTTTGCTGTAACCAGGCTTAAGGGCTTTAGAATCATTTAGGTTGGAAGGGACCTCCATAGTTCTTCC
>NW_008598054.1:30075-40712 GCF_000691845.1 Merops nubicus
CCCTGCCCAAAGCAGGCACTTATGGCTGTGTCTACTCAAGCTCTGAGCACCTCTACAGCCTTTCTGAGCAGCCTGCACCAGTATTTGGCCACCATCACAGAGATTTTTTTCCCCCTGCATATCAAGTTGGAATTTCCCGTGTTCCTGCTGTGTCTGTTGCCTCTTGTACCATCTCTTACGAGAGTCTATTCTTACCTCTCTACACCCTCCATCTAGATACTTGCAGAAAGCAGGAATATTTTTCTGAGACTTCGGTCTGAAGAAACTCAGCTCTCTCAGCTGCTCTTCTTATGTCCTGCACTCCAGCCCCCTCTGCTCAGGCATTTCCATAGGTCTGATGTTTGTTTCTCTCTTGTACTGGGGAGTCCACAGCTGGACCCAGCACCCTAGATATGTCTCACCAGAGCAGAGAAGAGGAAAGAATTACCTCCCCCAGCCTGCTGTCTGCACTCTTGTTCATGCAGCCCAGGAGATTGCTGACCTCTGCTGCAAGGGCATCTTGCTGGCTCATGTTGTCCACAACACCACCAGGTTAGTCAGTTGGCCCCCAGCTTGTACTGGCCACACAGAGTTATGACATCCCAGTTGTAGGACTTTGAATTTACCTTTCTTGAGTTTCATGAAGTTGATATTAGCCTACAGCCCACTGAGTCCTCCCTGAACAGCAGGCCTGGCCTCAAGCATACTGACAACACCAGCAAATTTACTTCAAGTATACATATGCTAACTACCATTGTATTCAGAGGGATGAGGTAGGAACATACACAGAATCAGGCTTAGGCTAGGCTTACAATTTAGACATAGCCACTTCTAAATGCATCTTTATCATGCACCTGTGGAAAATTTCCTCAGCCATCAGCTGTATCCTTTTCTTGCTTACTCAGTTGAAGGCTGAAGTTTACTTTCCTGCTGTCAAATTAATCTCCACCAACACATTCTGTTGAGGTTGGCTTTCACACAATTAATTTAGTTGAAATGGTCTTTTTCTAATTTTTACACAGACCTTCTAGCTAAGCTTGCTGCTTTTTTATTGTAATTGTCCTGCGTCTTTCAATCACCCTTGATACAATACTCTCTAAGTTTAGGACTCAATACTCTTTCCAATGGTTTCTTTAGAAGAGGGGCTATGGGAAGACAGAAGGGATGTGACCAGTAATTTTAAATGAGGAAAAATACGCAGAACCCTCCCCAAACATCCAGCACTTAGAGGTGTCCCTGTTTGTGTCAGAACAGGTAGCTTGTGCTAACATTTTTATGATGGACACCAGTTCTACAAACTCAAGCCATTCAGAAACCTCGTGGGTATTTTGTTTTGTGTCATAGTACAGCAAGCAACAATTTTTATCCAACCTAGAGATTCAGCAAGCTTTTTTTGTCTCTTCTGAGCCATCAGAACACAGGTCTCATGAATGAAAATGTCATTTGGCTTTTAATGCTCTTATAGGCTTCCTTTTAAATTGCTTATGAACGATACTCATTGCTCTTGAATCATTAAAGTGGACTTTTTATTAACAATTGTGTCAGGTCACTGGTTTTGCATCAGAAACTCTTCTCCTGCAACATCAATGATACATCTTTCATAACGATAAAGTATTCAGAACAGAGTGAGTTTTTGTATCCAGGATGAAGGCTAGGCCCATGCAGAGATGGATGACAGATTCCTATTTTTCTTCATTGTGCTATCAAAAAAACTGCAGCATCCTTTGTATATTCAGAATTTTCAAAGTATTTCTGTATAGCTTTACATATCTGCACTGTGCAGTTCAGCTGAAAAGGAAAAAAAAAAAATCCCACCCTTTATGAATACTTTATTATCTGGCCTCAGTAGAAAATTGAGGGAAAAACTCTGATTTCTGAGAGTTAAGGTACTGTATGTCAGAAGCATATAAAGCTCTCTTTAACCTGTAGTGCAGAGCTCTTCTCTGAGACTGGTAAGGCAAAAAATCATGCGCCTTATAAGAAAAATTCAATAAAGCTGTCAACAACATCTTTGTTCATATAATCCCCAAATGCTTCTAAATGGATAATCTGTCATAATTCTCTGCTACTAGAGAGTTCCTTGTCATCATAGCCTATGATGGCATTCCTCTCACCCACTACTGTAGACATGTTAATCTGAGATAGTGGTTATATGGTCTGTTTATTCTCTGCAGAGAGAAATGTGCTTCAAACCCATTTCATCTAATATATTTTAGCTAAGATAAAATCAACCATTCCTTAGAAGAACTTATTGGTAAAGGAAGCATCAGGCAACTAGTGCAGGTGTAGATATGGTAGATATTTCATCAGATGAGTCCCATCTCTAACTACTATTATGCAATACTTAATTGGTTTTTCATACGTGTAGAACACTAAGTTGACCTGCGTGGAATAGATTTTTGGCTAAAAGAACCTCAATTCAATGAAATTTCAACGGTTTCTACATGTGACAGCTGTCTTTATATTTCAATGTGAAATGTCTTACATAACTGGTACCTGAAAATTTCCTTCCTTGCAAGAACCAGCTGCATAGATGCAAACCCCTCAGGACATGTTGTTACCTAAAATTATATGAGATTAATAACTGACAGAGATTGCTGCTTCTCATTCAAAAGACATTTCATTTTGAGAGAAGTCTCTTTTATTTTAATTTTCAGTTTTTTATGTGTCATGAATGGCAATATCTCAAAAGTGAAGCTGCCTATCTTTTGCCATTAATTTTTTTTTTCTCCTGCACTGAAGCTGTGCAGAAAAGCCATGGATCTGAGAACCCTGTTGCAGGAGGGAAAACTTTCAGGCATGGCACAGGGAGGAATTTTCCATCTTGATGAAATTCTAAACACATATAAGTAGCAATACTGTGGTGGATATCTACTCAGTCTGGTGGGAACCCACTAATAAATGCTGCAGAAAGTATGTATGCTTTGTTTTAAAGATTCCTACAGGACTAGAAAACATGGGGTTCTCTGGGTATAAAAGATTTTGGTGAACAACCACAATATTGATTCCACTCTAGGATTTGTAAAGTGATCTTTATTGTAGACCACAGAAGCAGTGGACATGCTTTGGAATCAGTGGGTACAATACATTTTTGTATTCTCAAGCTCTTCCACATTTGTAGGGCATCTTATTTCCCTTTAAAACAAGTAGGGGAATTTTGGACTTCACACTTCAGTTTCTCAAGGTTTTTACAGTAAATTTCTGCTTTTAAAAAAAATCCACATAACTATGGCAATTAAAAAAACACATTAATTTTTATTAAATTTTATTACATATTCATTACCTATAGAAAGACCTTTTTATTTACTACCCATTAATACTAACACATAGAAAATTTTTATGTTGTGCTCTGAATCTTTTGAAATTATTTGTCTCTGGTTTTGTTACTGAAAAAGACAGCAATTTAGAACAGTTTGTGTCTGGGAGACTAGAAATGAAAGAACTCAGATATTAATGAGTATCCCTTTACAGACTGGAAACTATCTGGGAAGCAGCTCAAGCGAAGTGGAAGCCTGAAGAGGAGAAGAGGTGGAGTGGAAGAATCCATGGGTCAGGGAGCTAAGCTGCCCTATGCGTCCTGGCTTTTAGACAGGTTAAGACTGTTGTTTCTCTTACTCAGCTTGCTTGTAAGTGTTCTAGAAGGGAAACAAAAGCAAAATGGTTACACTGTCATTAGCAGGTAGGGTTATCCAAGTTTACACCCATGAATTAAAGTGAGTTACTAGCATGATGATTTGGGGCAGGCAACAATGGACCGATTCAAGCAGTTGGGGTTTGTGGAGACAAATAGCTGAGTTTGGCCAATTCCAGAGGAACCTGTACCTTAACCAAGCCACTTTAAAATGTGCTTAACTTTCAATATTCAATGACTGTTTCTGGAGTTTGTTATTGGTTGTATGTCAGATAAGGCACCTAAAAGATTTCAGATTAATTGTGCTTCCAAAGAGAGTGCAGAATTGCTGCTGAGGACTGGATTCACATTATGTTTTAGGCACAGGCACTCTAGATTTGTAATGCAGCCAACTGAGAGATGTGCACTTCCAGGTCCTGACTTAGATCTTTGCCGGGTCTTCCCAAGGCCCAAACACTTTCTATTTCAGTGTTTCCTTGTCTTTTGGAATAGAAATAGAAATACAGAATATAATTCTCCCTTGAATGGGAGACCAGAGTAACTTGGCTTCTAGGTGAAGCTATTTAGGATGAATTTTGACCCAAATACATTATTTGGCTCACTATATAAATGTATATTTCATGTTTCACTGAATTTTGAGGGAAACCACTATAAAATGAATTTTTCTTAATATGAGGTGTAGTGTAATGTATGAAGCATAATCCTGAAGAATTGCCTAGAAAATGGCCATTTGTCTTCTGGTAGCAGCCAGAAGGGCATTAGTGATGGCTGCAGCATGTCCTTATTACTGTTCAGTAGGAAAATGCTGGCAGGCAAACCTGCTCATGCCAGTAAGACAGACTGCCATAATCTAAAAAAGCCTTTAGAAGCATCTGACACATATGCATGTGTATGTGTCTTTAAGTCTACAAATAATCATGACACCAGTAGTATCTATGGATTCATTCTTTATGGATCATAGTTGTTGATGGCAGATGCAGAATTCTTGTTGTTATTCTTTATAAAATTAATGAGCATTTTTATATATCTGTTTTATCTTCTCGGGGTAATGTCATGCTGCTGCATGTAAGCATACCTCAGATAAGAGACAGAAAGAAAAGTATGGATAAACACAAAGACACCTGTTTCTTTGGCATTAGTTTCCAAATGCATATAAGCAGGGGCTTTTGGCACAATCTTCCCTGCACCACAACACAGTTTTTTTTTTGTTTCTATTTTTCTGGAGTCTTGTCTTGCTTTAATTATTGTGTTCTGGAAGCTACATAACTCTTCTGGCATGAATTAGAGTGGCATAAGGTTTTCACAGATGTATCACAATGTCAGACAAAATCTCTCTATATGAATGATTATACCACTTTTGTACTGCTTTTCACCTGCATCAGCTTCTCTGTTAATCTTTGCACCCTTTGTTGCTCTGGCACAATTTTGATAGATTGTTCTCACCCTCTTAAAATGCTTATATGCACTCGGGTGCAACTCCTCACAACTATAACTTGATGGCATGCTCAAATTCTAGGAGTCACATGCATCTTACATGTCTTTGCTTGCTAATTCCTTGACCCTCTAGTCCTTTGAAGAGAGAGGCGTGCTTGGCACTGCTGAACAGAGGGTGACTATCTGGCATATTTCAGATTGAAAAGAGAGCCTGAAACAGATTGCCAAATTTCATAATGTCCAAAAAAAATTCATTTAGAGTTGATCAAAATATTTTATTTTGACAAAAATACTCTCGTTTTTGACAATCTAAAATGTTATGTTACAGTATTTACTACAAAATAAAACTAATTTTAAAGATTATTTCAAAAAGAAAATGACAAACTATTTTGACAGTGTCTGAATGTTTCCCCCTGTTCTCTCCAAAGTGAAATTTCAGCAGAACCTACAGGATTTCATTATTTAATAGAATTGCATTTCTCAGTGGAAAAATACTTCAGCTGTACTTTTTCCCCATTGATTCTAGCCCAAACTGAAGAGAAATTTGTGAAAATTTTGCACAGGCAGTAGAAATAGGGACAGGTATCCTAAGAAGAGTATAGGGACACTGCCTGGTTGTGTAGGGTTTGTCAGGAAGGCCAAGACACGGCTGGAGATGAACTTGGCAAGGGATGCAAAGATCAACAAGAAGGGCTTCTACAGGTATGTCAGCCAGAAAAGGAAGGTCAAAGAAAGTGTACCTGGTGATCAAGAAAGACAAGCTGGTAATAACAGACTAGGAGAAGGCTAAGGTACTCAGCAACATTTTTGTCTCAGTCTTCACTGGCGGCTTCTCTTGCTACACCTCCTAAGTCGATAGACCACAAGACAGTGACCAAGGGGGCAAAGTCCCTCCCACTGTAGAAGAGTAGTATGTCCATGACCACCTGGGGAACCTGAACATATGTATGTCTATGGGACCTGATGAGATGCATCCCAGAGTCCTGAGGGAATGGGCTGATGTAGTTGTCAAGGCACTCTGCATGGTATTTGAAAAATCCTGGCAGTCAGGTGAAGTCCCTGGTGAGTGGAAAAAGGGAAACATTGCACTCAGTCTTCAAAAGGGTAGAAAGGAGGACCCTGGGAACTACCAACTTTTCAGCCTCACTTCTATGCCTGGGAAGATCATGGAACAAGTCCTCCTAAAAACTATGCTAAGAAGACAAGGAGGTGATTTGAGACAGCCAGCATAGTTTCAGCAAGGGCAAGTCCTGCCTGACCATCCTAGTGGCCTTCTATGATGGAGTGACTCCATAAGTGGACAGGAAAGAGCAACGGATGTCATCTATCTGGACTTCTGTAAAGCCTTTGACTCGGTCCTCCACAGCATCCCTCTCTCTGGAGAGATATGGATTTGATGGGTGGACTGTTTGGTTCATATGGGATTGTTTGGATGGTCACATACTGAAGGTAGTGGTCAGCAGTTTGATGTCCAGATGGAGACAGGTGATAAATTATGTCCCTCAGGGGTCCATACTGGGACCAGTGTTGTTTAATATCTTTATCAATGACATAGACAGTGGATTGAGTGCACCCTCAGAAACTTTGCAGATGATACCAAGCTGAGTGATACAGTTGACATGTCAGATGGGATGGGATGGGATGGGATGGGATGGGATGCCATTCAGAGGGAGGTGGGTGAGCTTGAGAAATGGGCCTGTGTGAACCTCATGAATTTCAACAAGGCCAAGTGCAAGGTCCTGTACATGGGTTTGGATAATCGTTGGCATCAATACAGGTTGGGAGATGATGGGATTGAAAACAACCCTGCAGAGAAGGACTTGGGGATACTGGTGGATGAAAAACTGGACATGATCTGACAATGTGTGCTTGCAACCCAAAAAGCAAATAGTGTACTGGGCTGCATAAAAAAACAAACAAACAAACAAACAAACAAACAAAAAAAAAACCCAAAAAACCCCCAACCAAGAAGGGCCAGGAGGTCGAGGGAGGTGATTCTGTCACTCTACTCTGCTCTAATGAGACCACACCTGGATTACTGCATTCAGCTCTTGGCCCTCCACATAAGAAGGACATGGGCCTGTTGGAGTGGGTCCAAAGGAGGGCTGCAAAAATAATGAGAGGGCTGGAACACCCCCCATATGAGGAGAGAGAGAGCTGGGGTTGTTCAGCCTGGAGAAAAGGCGGCTCCAGGGTGACCTTACTGTGGCCTTCCAGTATCTAAAGGGAGCCTAGAGGAAAGATAGTGATAGCCTTTTTAGCAAAGCCTGCTGTGATAGGACAAGGGGTGTTGGTTTTAAACTGAAAGAGAGTAGACTTAGACAGATAGAAGGAAGACATTTTTTTACAGTGTGGGTGGTGAAAGACTGAAACAGGCTGCCCAGAGAGGTGGTGGATGCCCCATCCCTGGAAACATTGAAGGTCAGGTTGGACGGGGCTCTGAGCAACCTGATCTAGTTAAAGATGTCCCCTCTCACTGCAGGAGGTTGGACTAGATGACCTTTAATGGTGTCTTCCAACCTAAACCATTCTATGATTCTAAAAGCCAAGCTCTATCAGTAAAAGACATGAAAAATTAACTCATTATCCAACTTGCAAATAACCAAGGGGAGCTGCCAAAGGCATCTGAAATTACTTCATTCTCAAGGGAAGAAAAAGTTGCCTCGCTAACTCAGGCAGAAATCCAACCTCAAATTGCTACAGGAGACATCTCTTCATGTCCATACTAAGTACTTTAGTGCTTACATGCTGATGCTAAACACTATTATGATGAGCGTGACAGTTTGAGTAGACTTTTATGTCTTTTCAATGGGTGACCAGTCTGATTTCCTGATAACAGAATACTTCCCTAGAAAATGGAATCGGCAGCCATGGTCAAGGAAAAGAACTAGACTGTCTCTGCCATATCTACCAAATGATGCACCTCTGTTGTGTTATTTTCTAGCCTGCACTCTCAGACAGATGGATTGTGCCTCTGGGAACTAAGCAGACATGTGAAACCACTGGTGTCATATGGCTGTAAATGTACTTTATGCAGTACTATTCCCTGGACATATTAGCAGGGATTGACATACTGCAGGTTTTGGGACACTTTAAACTTTATAGAACAATATTGGAGCAGATGTGTTGGAAGTTGTGTGAATTGTTTTCCTGTGTGCACTGCACTGAGTGGTTTCTGGTCAGCAGGGAGTGAATTGGCCCAGCAGGTGCCAATAGACTCAGGTATGAAAGTAGAAGGATGAGTCTAGTGAATTCCTGGCATACTGTATGGCAGCTGTCCTAGTACCTGGCATCCACACTGTCATGTGAAGTTTTCAGCTCTAGGAGAACAGGCAGAGACTATGCAGAGCTGGGAGATCAGGTAACTGTGAATGCAGCCAAATTCCATTGCAAAGATATTTCAGTGAAAAGGGACTGCACAAAGACAAGGAGGTCTTCTGGGAGTGTGGTCACAGATATTGTTTGCCTGTTTCCAGAGCTTAAGCGTGTGGGATCTCAAGATGTGCCTCTAAAATCTATTTCTGTTGATTTAGGCAGGGACAATTAAGGAGCACAGAGGAGGAGTGTTAGACAGCTGGTGTGCAATCACCAATTCTCCAGTGTTATGCCATCAATAACAGTCACATCAATGCCACCTTTAGTGAAATCCCACTTTCTCTTTCCAGTGGCTTTGAAATGGCTACACAGTGTGTACTGCTTTATGGGTTTATTCTTCTCCAGGTGCAGAATTTTGCACTTCACTCGAACGTTGTGAGATTCCTGTCTGTTCACTTCTCCAGACCATTGAGATCCCTCTGAATGGCAGCACAGCACTCTGATGTATCAGCCAGTTCTCCCAGTTTTGTGTCATCTGCATACTTGCAGAGATTGCACTCTGTCTCATCATCCAGGTCATTCATGAAGCTATTGAACAGTATTGGCTCCACTATCGACTCCTGGGGTACCACAAGTGACTGAATTTCATCTGGACTTCGTGCTGCTTATCACAGCTCTTTAGTAAACCCTGCAATTCAGACAATTTTCAGTTTCTTTTACTGTCCATGTATTTAATCTGTATTTCATAATTTTGTCAGTGAGGATGTTATGGGGATAGTATCAAAAGCCTCCCTGATATCAGGATAAACAACATCCTTGGCTCTTACTTCATCCATTGAGCTCATCATCTCATTGTACAAGACTATCAAGTTGACCAGACATGACTCCCTGTTCATAAATCCATACTGACTATTCCAAATTACTTTCTTGTCTTACAAATATTTGGAAATATTTGCAGAATTATTCACTTCGTTACCTTTCCAGTGAACAAGGTGAGGTCTACTAGCCTTTAGTTCCCTGGATTCTCATTTCTGCCCTTCTAGAAGGCTGGAGTGATTGTTTCATTCCAGTCCTTAGGAACCTCTCCAAGTTATTATGACCTTTTGAAGATAACTGAGAGTGGCATTGCAACAAGGCAGCTTTCTCAGCATTTGTGGGTTTATCTCTCTGGGTCCCATGGACTTGTTTTAATGTTCACTGAGTGGATCCTCCTCCACCTACCTTGTTGCAAATTTTCCCACTGTTCTCATGACGGACCCTGAAGGCTGGTATTGCTTTCTAATATGTCTGCAAAGACTGTGGCAAGGAAGCCATTGAGTACATCAGCCTTGTCTATGTTATTTGCCTCAACTTCCCCTGCCCCATCTGGGATCAGGTCTGCATTTTCCCTAATTTTAATTTTCATTTTGCTCTTAATATATCTGCAGAAGCTTGTCTCCAGATTTGACTCTAGATGGGCTTTGGTTTTGTTACTTGCACACACAGAGAGTATCTCTGTGTTCCTCCAGAGTCACCTCTCCCTGCTTCCACTTCTGTCAGGACCTACTTGTTCATCTCTGCAGGCCTCCTGCTATGTTTGCTCGATTTCTTGCTCATCAGAATGGGCCACTCTTGAACTTGGAGGAGGTGATTCTGGCAAATCACCTGGATCTCCAGGTCCCCTGGATCTCTTTTGTCTTTGGGATCATAACACATGGATTCTTCCAGCCTTATTTTTAGTGTTCAAAGAGAACAATAGTAACATTTGTAAGACACTCAAATTGAAGTTTTGAATGTAAAAATTCAAAGGCCATGAAATCTCAAAACTAAATGTGAACAGTAAACTTCATTCCTGTCCCCTGCCTGCTTTCTAAAGATAGGTTGATTAAACTTTTTGGTCATACAAGATACTGAAATGAATATATATATGGGGGGGGGGGGGCTTTGGAGCCCTAACTTTGAAATTAATTTTCCCCTGGCAGGCTGAATATATTCTTCTTAAAATTATGGGTTTTTACTGAAGGTTTTTGCTTAGAACTGGAAGAGGTGAATAACTGAGGATTTGTATAAAGCACTGATTTTGAATAATTTTAATTCTGCTGTTGAATCATAATCATGGTGAGAAGAATTCTCTGTATGTGCATATAAGTCCATATATACACATATATGTAAGTATATACATATATGTGTATATATAAATATTTTGGTGCAAAGAACACAGAACAGACAGCCTTATCATAACTTTACAAAATCCAGGTAAACTATCAAATAGCTGTTATTTGGGAAAGCGTGTGTTGGA
>NW_008598054.1:40743-70766 GCF_000691845.1 Merops nubicus
AGAGGGAGAGAAGTACTGCTAGTAATTGTGTCTTTACAAAAGCTTTAATATTCAAGGTATACACAGATGAAAGAACAGATGCTTAAACAAAGACAGGGCCTGCTTTTGCCTTGATGTGACAACTGACATGTCTGTTGACCAAAAGAGACCCTGATCCAAGGAAGAGATACTTCTTTAGACTTGGTTTTGGTCAGTAGTTAAGACATTAGAGAAAATTTAATTTTCTAGGAAAAGAAAATGAGTTAAATCCAATTTGCTTCAGCCTCAGTAAAATGCTTGATCCAATTGCTGTAAGGAAAATTATCAGGTTTTCTTAAGAAAGAGAAGCTGGAGGTTAGAAGAATAATTGCGGACTCAGGTTTTCACACAGAATACCAGATGAGCTCATACCAGTTACTAACACCACAAACTTAAGAGGGATTGTCACTTCAAAAGAAAACTGGGCTAGCATTCAGGAGGAAATGGGTGACCTTGAGAAGTAAGGGAATTGAAGCAGTAAGGCACTCAGTAGTGTAAAACACAAATTTATGTAGAAAACCTAAGTCCCTAAAGATGAAACTTGATTTTATTTATGAAGTTAGTTATTTCCTATGTTTCCTACAATAGCTTGTAAAAAATCTGAGGCCTGGTCTGGTGTTCCTAAATAGGTCTTTCACTTTCATAGGCTTTGTTTAACCAGCACTGTCCCAAGCACGGACAAGTAAAGCTACTATTAACCCTGGAGAGGTTTATGTTGGTGTGTTAGAGAGGGACTCCTGCAGGTGCATGTAAAAGCTCTGTGACTTTACATTCAAAGTAGCAGACACAGAGTTATGGCAACCACCTTAAGCTGGGAAAAGGAGAAATGTTTAGTTCAGGCAGAACATTTGAGGTTTGGACTATTTGGTTGTGACGTGATTGTCTGCGGGCCAGCCTCTACAGGAAAGTGAGATGGTGAAAGATGACTTGGTGTTAATGACTCTAAGGCTATCCTTTCATAGTCAGTGTCTTCCAGTGAATGGTAGTTGCACTGGGGACACCCAGCAGAGGTCAGAGGCTTTTGCGGCTTTTTAGAGTTTGGCTGTGGTAACACATCACTTGATTTGAAAAAGCATGTCTGGGCAATAAGCATATGCAGCTTTGGGTCCAGCTGGCAGGTTTTGGTAGCACAAACACAGCCAGAGCTGCCCGAAGCCCCAGCACTGCAATTCCTAACTCCAGTTTTGTACTCGTTTGGCTTCTGTGGACCAAGTCAGAAAACACAACTCACCATGTCCTGGCATTCCTCTGTCACTGTATTTCATGTAGTGCTGCCTCTGCTCTCAGCTCTGCCACTTCAAACATCTAGACTCATAAAGAATAAACACAATTTGTTCCTTGAAACGTTCTTCTTTAGAACAAGTATCAGTCAATATCATGGTCATGCAAGGAAGACTGTACATATCTTTTAATGTTCAATTCTCAAACCAAAGACGAAGCTCACTGTTTTTTTCCTGTAAAGCAAGACAGTTTTACATAAGACAGTGGCAGGGAACACTTGTTCACACATAGCCTGATTTCATTCTTCCTTGAGAAATATTTGGGCATGAACAGAAAATTGTCACTAATTTGTATTTTGCTATAAAAGAAGATAAAATCTTTTATCTTCAGGCTGCTTGAGGTTACAAACTCCAAAAGAAAACACTACTGAATTAACATGCTCTTCACTGCAGTTTTTTTCTAAAGATAATTTCTCACATGGCATACAAAAGAGGGTGAACATTTAGGTTTGGCTGAACAAAAGAATTTATGTAAAGGTGCTAAATATCTCCATATGTACACTTGGATATTTTTAATTGTAATTTTAAAAGCTGAAAACTTGTAATCACTTCTAGCCCTACTACCTTCTCTACTGAGCTCATTTAAAGATACAGATGTTCCTTCAGCCGGATGCTGCCAACACTGCGTGTTGAAGATGCTCTCCCACTCTTGGTCCTTCTGAAGCATGACTCCCATGTGCTCACTTGGGCTACCTGCAGAGAGCACTGCTAGCAGCATACCAACATAATCCCTGGGTTCTCTGTCCAGAATGTCACTCTGTCCATTGCACGGTGTTTCCTTCTTCACATGTAAGATCAGTTCCTTCAGTTTCTTCTGCTGGCTTTCTGCTGCATGTGTTTAAGACCCATCTCTGCTCCTTTTATAACCGGGAGGGGATTTATTGCTTTGCATTGTTCGATGGAAGAAGATATTTTATTCCACTGCAAAAGTAATTCATAAACTATGATTTTAAACTTTATTCAAGCAGATGTCAAAATCACAGCAGTAGATCATTATAATCCCTTCCAGAAAGCAAAGACTGAGGAGAGCTGCAGGACTGAGTTATGGATCACGTTTCCTAGACTGAAATGATATTCCTGCCAGAGAGGTGCTCTGGGTTGGCACAGTTTTGATACTGCTGCAGTCAGGTGTTCTCAATATACACTACAGTTTCTGGTCTTCATGTTCTTCTCAGATGTACTTCACAATGCAGCAGAGTGATCAGGTGCTAGGGGTTATGTAACACACCAGAGCAACAGAAAGACACTAGACCTCTGTCTTTTAACACAATAGCAGCCAGCATTAAGTTTTATGTACACTGTGGTGTGGGCACGCCTTTATTTTAACTTTTTTGTCTAGTTTAATTCTGTGGGAAGAGGTGTCAGGGTCTATGAAGATATTGACAAGGACAGACCGAAGTCTGGGAACAAATTACTACAGTTGCAAGCATGGCAATCCTTTTCCCTCTTTCCCTCACTCTAGTACTCTGATGTTAAGGATAAAGAAAAGGACCCAGAGGATTAGGAGGGACATGCAGCTATTGCAAGAGGGAGGATCTCTCTGTCATGCTTAAGGAATCAATATAATTTTGATAATAAATCTCTGAATTTATCAGAGTAGAATTTTTAGAACTGGCACACTAAACTGACAGCCACAGACCTTTTTGTTTAGTTTGGTGTTTTAATGGGATATTGTTAGTTAGAAATATTTAGTGATTTCTCTGGGTTTCTTCGTACGCTTCTCTGGGTGCAGCATCTGTGGTTCCTGCTTGCCTACTGTGCCAGATAAATGTCACTTTAACCTTCAGAAGTGTACCTGCTGACTCTGGTGACTGTGTGTTAAGAGCCGTTTTGATGCCACTGCACACTCCAGCTTGTTTATCAAGCCCTTAACTCACAGAAGCTGATATTGTGTCAGATCATCTGCAGTTGATTGAAAAGACTACCTGACAAGAAGCTAAGAAGAAAACGCTCCATTCTTTTCCTACTGAAGTCTGCTGGATGTTTTATATCTGTGCAGCACTTTACAGGGCAGTCACAGAATACTTTCTTCTGTGTGTAATGTTGAAGAAAAAGTATCTTGTTGTTCCTTTCTTTGTTTTTTCTTAATTTGAATGTTACCCTCCCTTTCTTTTTGCAGGGTAAAAAAATGACCCAGACCTTTTCAATTCTTTATGCTCTGAACTAAAATCACAAAGATCAAACTGATGTAGTACAATAGTAGCACGTATTTGATATAAGCATTGTTCACAAGGAGGGGGTTTAGGAGCTCCTTGGGATGGCAATTAATGTTTTAATTTCATTTGACAAAAGCTCCCTTAATTTATAGAGAAAAGTCCTTCTGCAGAGAACTGGAGAGAGAAAGAATTCCTTCTTCACTGAGAGTGACAAAGAAGCAAAGTTACATATATATATGAAATAAAAAAAAACAAAAAAAAACAAAAAAACCAACCAATCAGTGTGAAAAGCAGACTCAGCTCTGGCTATTGTTTAATGTATTTTTAGGCTGATGAGCATTGTGTACCTACCCATCCTGTCCTTCCGACACTTGAAAGAAAGGAAACTGCATTTAAAATAGGCTAAACAGTGGTATACCTCATTTTCACCTTTCAGATCTTTAAACAGCTGTCTTCATGTATGCAGACTGTAGGTGGAAAGTCCCATGGGTGACCACAGAGTCAAAACCAGTACATAGCTTCTATATACATTGAAAGGGATGCTATAGATTAGCTTCCGAAATAGATTTCATAAAGCATGTTCAAAATGTTAGTTGGAAACATGAATGCTCTTAAATCAAAGTTTTTTGTACTCCTGCTTTCTGAAGCATCAAATGATGAGCAAATCACAGCAGAGAAGGACAGGTAATAAAGCAACTGCTCCCTCAAAATCCAGGTCAGGGCCCTGTGTTAATTCTGTATGTATCAACCTATTTTTGTAACAACAGCTTTCACAAACTCAATGGAGAGGAGTGATTAAATAACACATCTGGCCCTGAAATGTTATTTTGTGATGTTATAACTTAAAAAGGACAACTACAAATGGCAACTGTGGCAGAGTTACTCAGCAATAAATTCTGCTCCTGTGTCAGAACCACTGGGTAGGAAGAGGGAAGGAGACTGAACTGAGTCTTCATCTCATTCACACAGACTAGTTATGAAGGAAACTTAAATCCATCTCTTGTTCCACTAAATATTTTCATCTCCATTCAGTTTCCAGTGAAGCATCCCTGTGTTCTTGAGAAAAAAGGAGGAACATGATAAGGTGAGAGTGAAGCATGTGTTTGGTTACAGAAAACAATATCATGTCCCCCCTAAATATGATTAGTTATTGTTCCCTTAAGTAGCACTAACTAAGCTCATGTGCTTTGCAATCCAAGCCATAATGCATAGACATTGGCCAAACGCCAGTGCAGGAGCCCACTGGTGTCATGCATAGAAGACACAGCCTGAGAAGGCTCCAAAGGAGATCCTCAGGGGAGCCTGAAGCTTTAGCCCATGTTTTCCAGGAATCCTCTTTCTGAGCTTTCCTAATGGCCCTGCTTCCTGCCAGCTCACACTCATCCTGTTGGCTAGTCAGCCCAACGTGGGAAAGTTGCCTAAACCCAAAGCGTTATCTGGTTCTATGACCTTAATATCTGTGTTGTCCTGATTAATTCATTTGATCATTAGCATTTTGTACAGTAGAGAAGTGTAAGCATAGCTATGATTATGTTTATACTGTGGTGGTTTTACACAAATTTCTCTATTTTAAATTATTTTTTTTCCAAATAAGTTTTGTATACCGTAACAGACACATGGGATTTTGATTCAACACTGCTGTGTGGGAATGTTTTACACAATAGAGGTTTCAGACCAGTGACAAGTGACACTCCTGAGGGGTTGGTACTGGGTCAGTGATGTGGACAATGGAATTGACTGCACTCTCAGCAAGTTTGTCGACAACACCAAGCTGTGTGGTGCAGTGAACATGCTGAAAGGAGGGGATGCCATTCAGAGGATCCATGACATGTTTGAGAGGTGAGCACTTGCCAGCCTCATGAAGTTCAGCAAGGCCAAGTGCAAAGTCCTACACCTGGGTCGAGGCAATGCCAAACAGAAATACAGGCTGAGTGATGAATGGATAGAGAGTAGCCCAGCAGTGAAGGTCTTGGGTGTGCTGGTTGATGAGAAGCTCAACATGAGCTGGCAACGTGTGTTTGCAGCCTAGAAAGCCAACCGTATCCAGGGCTGCAACAAAAGAAATGTGACCAGATGGCCAAAGGAGGCGATTGTCCCTCTCTATTCCACCCTGACACCTCACCCGTAGTACTGCATGCAGTTCTGAGGTCCCCAGCATAAGAGGGACGTGGACCTGTTGGAGAGAGTCTAGAGGATACCCAGAAAGATAATCAGACAGATCACCTCTGCTGGAAAGACAGGGTGAAAGAGTTGGTGTTGTTCAGCCTGGGGAAGAGAAGGCTCCAGTGAGACCTCGTTGCAGCTTGCATCTGAAGGGGGCCTACAAGGAAGCTGGAGAGGGACTTTTTGCAAGGGCATGTAGTGATAGGACAAGGGGTAATGGCTTTAAACTGACAGAGGCTAGATTTAGATTAGTTGTAAACTAGGGCTTATCCCACATTGCTCCATCCCTGGAGATGTTCAAGGCCAGGTTAGACAGGGCTTGAGCAATCTGGTCTAGTGGGAGGTGTGCCTGCCCATGGCAGGGGGCTTCGAACTAAATGATCTGTTAAGGTTCCTTCCAGCCCAAACCACTCTATAGTCCTATGATTCTATGATCAATAACAGAAAACTGAGAGGACAAGGACAGAAAGGACAAAGGACAGTCTCTAGCCACCATCTCCTCCTGTATGTCAGTTTGAAGACAGAGACTTTAGTCAAAGTCTGTCAGCTCCAAAAAAAGCCTCTGTCCTACCATGAAAGAAACAGGAGTCTGGAACTTTGGTACATCCCAGCCAGTTGCCTTATAAGCACCTCGCTGGGCTAAGAGGTGAAATGTAGAGCAGTAGCAACTGCGGGAGAGATTGAGTGCCCAGCCTGCAGGAATTAGGGCCAGCTGAAATCATTTAAGGTTTCCCTCACTCCTCAGGGAACCACTGGGAGTTCTACCAAAAAGCCTTCAACATCCTCAGGGACATGTGAGAGCAGGATTGAGCACAGCAGGGGCATACATTTACTGCTTTTTGAGTCTCACTACACATATTGGTTGACAGAGGACTGTGCTAGTATTAGTATGTTAAAAAAAAAAATAAAAGAAAAGAAATACGGGACCATAAAGAATATTGCAGAGCTGTCAATTACAAGGTATTATGATGGCTTTGAGGTGTATTGTCTAAGATATCAGAGATTTTGTTGGCATTGTTTCTTTTCAAAGATTAATTTCTTCCTTTGGCTTCTCATGTGTTGCTCTCTGCTTACACAAAATTACTGGGGTGTGTCCAGTCTTGTGCTCTTTTATCAGATATCTGATGCAAACCAGAGGCTGCCTAATATCCATTATTAGTTACTGGTTAAAACAAATGTTGGCACATGTGAGCTGCTTTGTTAGAATTTATTTCAAATATTCCAAAACAGAAAAGCAATCACTTGTGGTTATTTTTTGTGTAAATGCTTGTGATGTTCAAAGAAGTTGTTTGTGACAATTTGTAAGCGTGAGGTAGCTTGACAAACTAATCTATACCCAGAGGTTAATTTACCATGCAGAAATTCCTACAGAAAGTTAACCGTGAACAGATAGACCATATTTTGACATTTTTGTCCAAGATCTTTAAAAATAAATGTGTAGTAACGAATGTGAATTGTTTGTATTTATATAACTTCAAATATTTTGTGTTATTTGCATAAACTTGAGGCTCATATATGCAAACTGAACTTCCAGTATGGGCACCTCTAAAAATTGTCTTAAGCAATAATATGGTATGGACAGTTAGATACAGTGACCAAATCTGTTAATAATCTAAAAATTGTGCTGTGAGCATCACTAAAGACAGAGAAGATATCGTTCTGCCCCAAGTGGGTATATGAGCTGCATGAGAAGGTTCATATAAAAACAGCCTTCACATGCCCTAATTTGGCCACTACTTATTTAATAATGTTATATCGCTAGCAGAGAATGAGCAAAATTAAGAACAGTAAGGGTTCCATAGACAGGACTATGGTTATTTAAGTGAGAGAGAAACATGTCATGATAGTTCTCTTCCAAAATTAGCTGACAATGAACATTACTAATATGCCATAGTATACCACAGATTGATTTCAGTTCAGACAACCTCAGACATAATGATTAGTACAGATGATAGTTAATGCTGCAATTTACATACCATGGATTAATGTTTAACCCAGGTGATCATCAATATGATGCATCTTTCTCCTACGTTTCTTCAGCTGCAGATATTCAGGCACATCTTTAAAGTGGTCCCTAGTGTGCAATACTCACTACAATGATCAGCAGTATGAAATGAAAAGTTAAATCCATAAGCAAAGAATCAGCACTAGCTTTATTAATTTAGTATTCAAATCAAGTAATTCAAGTTATTGAAGTCTGAATTGAAAACTCTCTCTAATTATTTATATCTTCATGTGAAACTGTCAGCTCTTGTAAAACAGCTAGATATATTGACAACTAGTGAATATTAGTAATTTGAAAACTACAACCCAACCTGAGATTTTTCTTTAATTAGTTTTCATTCTGCCAGGGAGAGAAACAATATTCTACAGTTTCTTTAAGATGTTAAAAAAAGCTCAGGTTTGAGCTTTTTCAGGACAAGAAAAATCAGTTCAGGTTTCTCATATATTTCTTGCAAACGAACTGTGGAAGCACATATTCCAAGAGAAACAAAGCAAATTTGTAGGTACTATCAGTGGTACAGGAAATGTAATGATGGTATACCATCCACATATTTGATTGAAATATATATTTTGAAGATTTTTACTTACTGGTTGCAGTAGTAGATGGTAACAGCTGTGTGTGTAAAACAGATTCTTGAACTTTGAAGATTTAAGCCTAAAGATATTTACTATTTTAAATATTTGTTTTAATATTTTTTGAGAACTTTGGAGAGATCCACTTAAGGATTTTCTGGTAATATATGGAGTTGTGTAACTGATTTTGGGATGCATGCACATTTTGCAGTTATGATCAATGGAATCTACAATGTCCATCATCCTAGAATTTCTATCTTTTGTTCAAAGAGTATGTATTAATTTATATAACAGGAAAATTATGAGTTCAAGAATATGGCTACCAATATTCAGAGATTGTAAAGCCCTTTCTGTGCTATTTACAAGTTACAGGCTCCTGAATCTTTTAGATATGACTTCTCTGACTCTTTTAGATATGACTGTCCTCTTGTTGAAACTAAATATTGATGCTTTAAAATATTACCTCCAAAACACAAGTAAATACCATATTTTCAGGGACACCATGTATTCTAGAAAGGTATTCTTCATAGAACACCGTTTCTTTCTGTAACATTTTACTTTGGGAAGAGGATCCTTACAAGGATAAGAAATCAACAAAACATTGATCTTTTGCATTCAGCTAACCTTGGGTCCTGATATATAATCTATTTCAGAGATTACAGCCAACACCTGAGCTCTTCTAAAAGGAGTCAAAGAAAAAGAGTCATCTTCTCTTCTTCTGACTTTTTTATTGTGATGAGAGCAGTGTTTACAATTATTTTATGTATTTGTGTGGAAGAATTCTTGATGCAGACCTGACTCAACATTGTTGGTTTTATCTGAAAAACCAGCTCAGTGATACCGCTGCTAAAATAGCTCCTTGAAACTCTTGTACCTGTTTCTTTAGACGGCGAGCAATACATCTACCATGCATCTCTCTTCTCACTGCCAAATTAGAGCATGTAACTTCATGTTTCAGCCTTCTTATCATAGTATCTGTGAAAATTCAGTGCGCTCTAGCAAAGCCAGCAGATAGGAAAAAAAGAGCTTGCTCTCTGTATCCAGTACAATACTATGAATAAGCAAAGAAGCAAAAAAATATCTCTGGATATAGACTCCCTGCTTGCAGAGAACCTTGAACATTGTTTTGTATCCACTCTAAAGAAGTTCTTCGTACCTAGAGACTGGCAATTTAAAAGAAAAAAACACTCAGACTCTCTGTTGCCTGAATACTCTTTTTCATCTGAAGAATACCTTTTGTTTTCTTTCAAACCTTTAGTTCCTGACCCCTAGTTAAAGAAAATTAAATTTAATTTAAAAGGTATAATTTATTGCCCATCTGATGTGGGTGTTGCAATAATTGTCCTTTTGCAACAACAAAAAGTTTGTCTGTATTTCAGCTTTGAAGGTATTGTTTCCTTTCCTCTGAAGGAAAATAAACTTCTCTCAGAGCAGCTGCTGTTTCAGGTCCTTCAATGATTATATGAAGATACGTTGTTTAATTTTGCATGCAGTATAAAAACAGCACATAAGCCAGTACTAAGTAGACATGTATTTAAGTGAAATGCTTGGAAGGTTTTACTCTACTGGTTAAGTAGCATAGAGCAGTCAGCCTCAGTTTGGAAGATAACTTGCTATTGTCACAATATTTGCAGCTGAAATAGAGTCTACTCAAATTGCCAAGAACAAAATTGATTTTGGAATATACTCCAGAGGTATGGCTTATTCTGTCAAAAATGATTACACACTGAGAAACCGCTGACTCTGTATGTCATGTATGCTCCTCTCTTTCTTTCTTTGATAAGAGTCTTAGCACTTTTTCTAACTAGCATTTTCTTCTCAAAAAGTCCTGCTGCAAGGAGGATTTTATCCTACATTCTAGCTCACAGATATATGATGCTTAGGAAAAGTAAAATGCCCAGAAAAGTTTGAGAGCTATTTATTTACGGTGCTCCATAATTAAACCTGCCATGATTACTTTCAATATGACGAATTAGAAAGTTAAAAGTGTAGCGTGCTTTGTGCCCATTCATTTCACTTGCAAATGCAGCACAGATTTTCCTTATTATTTGTGGTGCACTTTCACAGATATAACAGTATGTTTAGAGAATGCAGAAATCAGCCATCTAAAGCCTGTAGAAAAGTGATCAAGTCTGGTGTGAACTGTTGAAATGCTGGGGTTTGAACCCCAAGCCCCTGAATTAAGGTTGACATATGGGTGATTCCCACAGCCCTTCATAAAGAGGTGGTGAGTTTGCCTTATAGCTTCCCCCCAGGGTGCGGCCGGGCCTGCAGGGAGAGCCAGAAGGGAAATGAGCCCCAGGGGTCCCGCATTGAGTTGACAAAGGTCAGGTGTCTGCTTGGGGATAAAAGCTGGGACCACTTGCAGGGAGTCAGGAGTGTCTGTCTGTGGAGTGCACTCCCCAGAGCTTCCTGGTTCAGGGAAGACCTCCTGACTCTCCCTGGAGCTGGGCCCTGGTCTGTTTAGACCTTTGTGAACGTGGGCCGGTTGGGTGAGAGTTGCCACGTGGGCACCTTTCTCTTATGTGTTTAACTGGCTGGTCTGGCTGTTTCCCATGTCAACTATGGGCAACCTTGGTTCACTGTTTATACCACCTGTTGTGGGCCGGGTCATGTCGTTTGTGGGATCATTGGAGGTGGTGTCGATCATGTATGAGCTTGTTGACCTGTTTGTACCCCTGGTGGTCATTCGTATAGTAACATTTCTGTCTACAATACAGTCTGCATATTGGTTCGTCTCCCTGCTGGTGTTATCATTTTTGTTGGGCCTGGTCATTGGCAAAACAACTGTGCAGGCTCTTCTTTCCTGGTTTACTTTGGTTTTGAAACCAGAGCTGTAACTATGACAAAAGCTGGTATTTTTTGCACTACTGCGTCCGTGATTCAACTCTCATCAGTAAGATTCAGGAAACAAACTGTGCTGACTGTTCTTCCCCAAAAGATCTTCTGATATTTTTTGTTTTCCCTTTAAATTTCATTCTGTACGCATTTTCTTCTGTGTAGCATTGTCTTGGTTGCATCTAAATAGGTTCTGTCCTGTATCTTTGAGTGGCCCACAGGTTTTTGCTTAAAAAAACAACCAAACAAAACAAACATGATCATTTCAAATTCTTATTTTGAAAGGATTTCTTGGAACTGAACTTCTTCAGAACAACTTGGACGTCAGTTCATAAACTGTTATCTTCAGTGAATATCACTCAGGGGTTCTGGATATATGCCTCTGTATCCAGTTGATTAAATACTGCACAGCCAGGTTGAATTAAGTAACTTAACTGTTCTCATCTTTTACTCTATTTACATGCATTCATCTAGAGTAGAGTTCTTAAATCTCTTCTGTAGCTTGGAAGACAAGTCAGCAAGAGTTATTTTAAGGACACTCCCTTTGTAGGACTATACGGACTACTTTTACATTCAATCGTAATCACAGTATATCCTTGGGATGATTAATTTGCTTATCTAAAATAAATGTGGTTTGGCATTGAGAAAGAAGACATACTACACCAGTTGGCCAGCCCAAGTAACTTGATAATTTTTATATTGGCTTGTTAGAGGTCAGTTTGAAACTCATATTCAAGCTCCTATTCAGGAAGTCAAAGTTACTGAATTAAGTACTGGAGTGACCATTCAGAAACCAATGTCACTAGTTATTAATCACTAACCTTCTGGGTGGCTTTAAGCAAGTCCCTTCACATCTCCCTCTCTCTTTGAATCCACTGTCTTGGGCAAGGACTGTATTATACAACAGGGTCTGCAAATCAGTAGAGTTTTATTGATAATACTGTAAAATAATGTTTTAAAGGGTTTGGATTTCCAAATCATTGTTCTGTTTTAAGGAAGATAACATCTATTTAACTTATATATTGATAACAATGTAGTATGTCACTTGGCTGTAAAGAGCGCAGTTCTTATTAACTTATTAAAGTTTTCCCTTATCCTATAGGAAGTAGCTAAGAATTCAGCAACATTTGCCATTATGCATTAAAAAAAAATAATAAATTAAAAGATCACCTGTATTAAGGACACCTGAAGTAGCCAGTGGGATTATATGATGCAAGAGTACTTTCCTCTAATGTTTGGACTTAGAGTCTTAGGCATACTCCTCTTAGTCCTAAAGAAATAGAAGAAAAACTAATAAAAATATAATAGGCACAATCATATTACAGTCAGCTATAAACAGTGAGGAAACTTCAATGCCACGGTTTATTCATCTGTTGAAGAGAAGCTGGATGTGTATCTCACTAACAACAGAAGGGAGCCACAGTATCTCTCCGACATCATCACTGCATGTTACACCAACACTTAATTTTTCTCTTGTAAAAATACATGTTATCTATAGCTTATAAATTCAGATAATCTCTAACTGGGACAGTGTTTCTTCTATGAGTGGAAACTTTTTTCTCAAAACTCTTGTCCTTGCTCAGAGGTATCCCAAAGCCAAAAATAAGCCTGGTGACTTCTATTGCTTATTTTGAGAGGAATTTCTAGCCTCTGACTTGTCATCTAAATTATGAACTAATTCTGGAATTATATCCATGTGTCCAGTTTAAGGTGATTTAATACACTAGACTTAACTTGGTTTAATAACTCTTGCTGAAACAAGATCTCAGTTTAGTATGGCAGTTTTGAAGAACACATAACAAAACCTCTGTAATACACAGAGTTCAAGGAGATAAGTTCTGCAGCCTGTGTTTTCTGAATCTTTAACTAGCTCTTGCCTTCATTATAGCTAGCTGAATTGCATAAGCAGTGAAAGAAAGCATAAAGAATCATCCACAAGTGACAGCAGCAGCACAGTTCTTCACTCCATGGGACATGCAGCACTGAGCATTAAGCTGAGATCTCTGCATTTGACATACAACCAGGAGCCTAACCTTAATTATAGCCCAGGATTCCATCTCTTCAGGAAATATATATATAAGGTATGGGACTTAAAAGGATACCTTACTTCTTCTTACTCTTAGGCCTATTAGCATGCAGCAAAGAGAATACTTTAAATTTTGTAATACTATGTCCTAATTCTTAGTGTAATTAAATTCAGGGGAGCCATCTCAACAGTGAAAAAGATCATCCCATACTGGCCATAGCTGGCACTAAACCTCTGCCTGACTGAGCATCTACACACTTCTATCTCTGAATTAGCAAATCCTGACATTATTCCTAACTTTAAACTTTCCATTCTTGCCAAGGGAGTCCATCTCCTCTGGAAAAGTGAATACTGAAAGCGGCACCTGTCTTCCTGCCATCATTTATTGCCACTTAGCTCCCAGGAAGAAAAGGTACTTCCCAGTATTTATATTTAAAACTCCTAACCATAACTCTTACTTGCAACTTCATTGTATCCCAGGGACCCATTGTGAGTAGTAAAAATGACAAAATACTGCTCATGAAAGACATCTATTTTCCTTTGAACTCAGGAAGGCCATTCTCCAAAATCTTCAGTCACTGATTCCCAAATGCCACTCTTAGCTGCCACCTTGATTATAGCTACAGGACCCACTTTTGGAAAAGTGGATATGAAGTACTAGACAAAAGGGCCTTTGTTTTCCTCATAAACTCTTAAGAGTCATTCACCACACAAAACTCTCATCACCTAATCCTTACCTTCACTTTCTCTATAATGGACAAACCTGTCCATACAGTAAAAGAAAGGTAATCTACTGGCCATAACCAAATGTAACCTTGTCCTCAATGGTGGACATCATGCAACATTCAGCCTTACAATGAAATTTTTTCTCTCCAGAGGCCCAAACCCTGTCATCTCCACTTTCATTCTAACCAGCAGAGCCATCTGTACAATAAAACAAAACATAAAGTTAGCACAACTCTTTGTCAAGAGATGACCATTTCAATTTCTGTCTGCATGGGCTACAGAGCATAAAATTGACTTTTTCAGGCTTTACATCCCCAGCTTCTAAAATTCAAGAGCAGGAGGAACCAGGTTCACTCTACTTTCTCTTGTCGGGGACAGATATGTCATTCGTGCTAATTTAAGATCTGCTTGGTTTCTTTCTTATTTTCAGACATACTAACTCCATAAAGTTTTTCTTTTGTTTTGTTTTGTTTTGTTTTTTTTTTAATATTTTAAAGCAACCCATAACTTTTAGGCACAAAGTATCTTATGCTGAGCCATGGTGCCTACCCAATGGACAGTGCAGCATGCATGTGTACCTGCCTAATATAGCTACCCAAAATATATCTTTTGCACAGGCACACTGGCAAAATACCTAATGAAAGAGGCCATCACTGAAAGCCACTGATGTTCTGATGTCTGCCATTATAAAGAGGTTTTCACAGTGATGACTTACAGTAGATAAGACTGCTTAGACTATGCTAGGTTGAGCTGGTGTTCAGCAATAGCTAAATTCATTACTTCCTAAGATCTTCTTGCTTTATCCCAATGTCTCTGATCACTCCTCTAATACCACAGTCCATCTGAGAGAACACGAAAAAGACAGATTGGAAGTCTGAATGTTAATGAGAAACTTAGTGCAGAGGTAGAAAAAGGACTCCTAAAATAGAGCCCAGCAACCACCAGGAAGCAACTTTATTTCTTCTAATATATATTTTGCCTGCCACACAGTAGTGTTGAGGGTAAATTGATTGATGTTTTAAAGAGCTTTCCATTCCTTTGATGGGAGTTGCTATGGAAATGGAAAGCACACTTATTAGATATTTGCCATCATTTCTTGTTGAATCTAACTCTTCTAGATTCTCTTTGTCTTGGTGTTGCTGCACTCTTCAGCATCTGATGTCGTTAGCAAACCCACAGCAGGAGCTCTCCTATGCTGTTCTGTGTACTCATTTTCTATTCTATACATTTTGTCTGAATTCCTAAATGGCAGAGGTATAAACTCAGAGCCATTTTCAGCACTGGAAAGTCATGCAGCAGTTTGGCAGTCAGCATGCAGCACCATTTGGCAGTCATCCTAGGGATTTTCATTATAGTGTATTAAACAGTTCAAAGGTTGAAAGGGCATTGAATCGTTATTTAAATATTTATAATATCTATTACAATACATATAATAATATGTAAATGTAGTTAAAATATTAGCCTCTTGTAACAACTGCCATCACATATGCCATGTCAAGGCGCTTGGGGCTCTGGAGGCATGTGCATGCAAATACAAACATAACACCTTTTTACCTCTTCAGCACTTCATGTTGCTGCTACCATTTCAGGACAGTCATTCCTTTTCTTGAATTGTGGCAGCAGCAGTTGACAGAAGATTGGAAGGTAACCATTTTTTATTTGGGTTTGACCCTACTTACATGTTAACACTCTCCTTGTTACTATTAAGAAATTCTGATTTCTTTCTAATTAATTTCTGTGTTTGAGAGAAAAAAAAAAAAAAAAAAAAAATGGGTTTTAATCACCCAAAATAAAAAAAGGAAAAAGGGTTTGTTTTTTTTTTTTTTTTTTTTAATGTGTCTTCAGGAGAAACATTTTCTGTAATACTACCAAGAACAACAAAAAAGTAGGATTTTTTTAAAAGTCTAGCCCTTTAATCCAGTCTGTCTTACCCCTCCTCTGAGGCACAAACATGAATAATAGCTTCTCAGCATACCTATGCAGACACATGGATAATAGCCTTCCTGGAACTCATGAAAGAAGAGGTGAACTTCACTGGGAAAACACCTCCCAGAAAAATGAGTGCCTATGTTAAGCATGCACCACTTACTGCTCTGGAAGGGAGAAGTGTTGGCAGTGTTACTAATTGACTTTAGGGTGATTAGAAAAATGTGTAGGTGAAGCTGATTTGCAGTCAGATCTTGCTGTGGAGGTGTGGATAGCACTGGAGCAAAGGCAGGTAGGAGGCTCCTTCTCCCAGGCAGTGAACCTTTCCTCTTTGCAGTCACTCTTGTTGCTCAGCTCTTGGTTACTTTCAGTTGGTGTGTTCTTAAGGATATATTAGTGAATAAGTGAAGGTTGTGTTTTGCCATTGCTTCCTAGATCTATCCTAGGTATAAAACAAGAGCCCCCATGACTTTCTTGCACATCTATTAAAAATCTTACAGTATAGGAGGGGAAATACAAGTGTTTTATTATCTCTGCTGCTGAGACTGACAGTTTCTTAGCAGTAAAAGCAGGAAGAAATAAACCCATTCACAATGAAGCGACAATGTAATAAAAAGTGCCCTTCATCTGTATTTTATTTTCTTTAAAGCTTCAAGAGAAACAAGAAAAGCTTGAAGCTGGGTTGTCAAAAACAGCTTTTAGGACTATGTAAAGAAACTTCATGCATTTCTGCTCTCAGGTTTCTAAATACTCATATATTTTAAAAGGTATTCTGGTCTCTCATGGACTTAAGTGGAGACTCTTAGAGCTGGACAATTTTCCATCTAGACAAAAATAATTTAAATCAGGTTGCCTAATGTTTCTAAGGACTAAACAGTAATGTTGAAATAATTTACAAAGTAGAAAAACAACTATTCTGTAATTTTTGTTACAAATGTTTGCAACATTATAAGGGTCATTTGGGAAGGAGGAAAGTCATTGGCAGAGGGAAAAAAACCCCAACATTCCTATCAATTCAATACCATTTTCATTAATCTTAAATATGTAGATGCATAGTGTATATTGCAGGATTGATCCTGAGCTGTGGTTAAGGGTCATCAGGGCAGTTCAGATGGAAGGCAGAAGGGGGGAAGAAGGCCTGTGGAAAAGTTGCACAAAGTTTACCTAATGCTTGTTTTTCTGTGTGCTGAGCAGCTATGAGATAATCCTCCACATATCTCAAAGGTCTCCCTTTTTCCTTTACAAGTGATGGGAAAATAAAGAGGTTGAAGAAGCAGTTCTACTCAGTAGTTACACTTGTCCATCTTGCTGACTCAGTCCTCAGCTCAGTTCCTGTTGCTTTGTTTATCCTCATTTTTGGGGTGACTGGGTAGGTGGAGAGGTCACAATGATATATCCCTTTTTGTAAGACCCCTGGTGAAGAAAAGAACAGTGGCCCTTTTTGCCCTTCTTTTCTCTGATAATCTTTGCTTTGGCCCTATTAGCATCTATGAAACAGAAATGCAACTTCCCATGTGATTGGATAACTGCCTAGAAGAAAGGGACCTCAGGGTACTGATCAACAAACAGCTAAACATGAGCCAGCAGTGTGCCCAGGTAGCCAACAAGGCCAACAGCATCCTGGCTTGTGTCAGCAACAGTGTGGCCAGCAAAACTAGGGAACCCTGAACTCAGCACTGATGAGGCTACACCTAGAATCCTGTGTTCAGTTTGGGGCACCTCATTACAAGAAGGGCCCTGAGGTGCTGAAATGAGTCCAAAGAAGGGTAGTGAAGCTGGTGAAGGGTCTAGAGCATGAGTCTTATGAGGAGTGGCTGAGGGAATTGGCGTTGTCCCCTCAGCCTCATTTTCTCCAGGCTGAATATCTTATTATACTCTACAACTACAAGAAAGGAGATTGTAGTGAGGTGGGGTCTGTCTGTTCTCTCACGTAACAAGCAATAGGACAAGGAAGATGACCTCCAGAAGTTGCTCCAGGAGAGGTTTAGGTTGGATATTAGGAAAAATTTCTTCACTGAAAAGTTTGTAAATCCTTGGAACAGACTGCCCTGGGAAGTGATTGAATCGCCATCCTTGGACGTATTTAAGAGTTGTGTAGATTTGGTAGTTAGGTTAATGGTTGGACTTAATGAACTTAAAGATCTTTTCCAACCTAAAAAATTCTGTGATTCTTTTCTTACCCTGATGAAAATTTGGAGGTGGAGGCCTGCACTGTCTCATCTTTCTTGCTAGAGCAGAGTTTCTCTTGTGGCCTTGGTAATGTTTGATGTCTGCCTCCCTGCTGCTCTGGTTGTTTCTGGCTTATTAATAGTAGATGTTCATTGAATAAAAGCCTACAGCTGATGTGCTGTGTAGAATGAAGTGGTACTTTGTTTACTTTAAGATAATAAACATTTTACACAGTGCAGAACCATGACCTGTATGAAACATATGTATGAGAAGAGCCAAAATGCTAAAAAATATTTATGTCTTATTTTAGGTAATTTGTTTGTAAGTGACATACACACCAATAAATTTGTGAATAAATTCTGGTTATGATGATGGTAAAAATGAAAAAAAAAAAAAGTGAAGGAAGAATCCCCTTATTTTCTCTGATGCCATCAGGAAAACAAACGTTTCTTCATAGAAAATGCTGTTACAGGGCAGGAAGACACTTTAACAGGAATTAACATATCCACTGTGCTGAAATATCCATTTCAGTACCAACAGATCATTAAAAGTCATCCAGATTTATTTCACCAGTCTCTTTTCAATGTTTGAAAATTTAAGTGTTGATGTCTTTTTCAGATATAACTATTTTGTAAAAGATGATGGAAAGCTATATGGCATTTGTGTGCTGAGGGTCAGCACATTACAGCATTGTATGTCTGTGTTTCAGTTTCACTTGAGTTTCTCCATCATTCTGCTGTAACTTCTTTGGAGTTTTGAGCTTTAGAAGCAAATACATCAAGTAAACAGCACTAACTTTGTTCTTCTGTGAAGCCATTGAAGTGTAATAAACAACTTTGTTGGAGGTAAATGCTCACATCAGACATGAGCTAACCTAATATAAAAATGCACATGTGGAGGAAAGCCCTAAAAGCTGAGATTAAAAATAATAAATATTAGGGTTTTGTTGGTTGGTTGGTTGGTTATTTTGTTTTTGGGTTTGTTTTTTTTTTTTTTCCCCATGAGGCATGATAGTGAGTTTTCTTAAATTAAATGGGACCTTTCAGGTGTGTCACAGTTTATGGCCAGGGTTGCCCCTAGACCTGTAACAGGTGCTTTCTGTCAACCCTTCTCCTCCCCCCACTCTGTCAAAAGAGAAGAGAAAGGGAGTAAGGGAGAGAGACTTATTGATTAGAAAATAAAACATAAACCAGCTTTGATTAAAATAATAATTAAATGGAATATAAAACTAGTATCAGACCCAACAGCCTCCTGATGGCAATACATCACAGTCACCCTCGATGCTGTGGAGCAGGCCTTGGGGAAAAGTCCCAGGCTGGACTCAGCAGCAGACAGCAACTGAGTACAGGAGCTGGATTCTGGAACTCGGTTCAGGAACACGGGGCTCAGGATCAAAGGCAGGATGGATGGAGATTTCCTCGGCTGCTGGCCATTAGAGAAGAAGCAAAAGAGATGCAGGGGCTTGCCCCTCATGATCCCTCAGCTTTATACAGAATATGACAGCTATGGGCTGGAACACCCCACTGGTCAGTTTAGGGTCACCTGTCCTGTCTGCTCCTCCCTGCAGGTGCAGCCTTTACTTTCTGCCCGCCTCTGTGTTCTACACAGTGTTTAGCAGTGACCTTGGTCTGCACACCAGTCCTTGGTGGTGACTCTAAACATGGAGTGTTATCACTGCTGGAAGCAGACGCTGTGAAAATATGCTGTTACCTTCAGACAGGGCAGTTAGAAGAGCTTTAGCTGAAAAGTAAAATCACTGAACAGAATTAGTTCTGTTCTACTCCAAACCAGGACAAGGTGCAATAAAGAGATTTTAAGATTGCAGCGTCAGAAGAGGAGATGCTGGAGTGAAGTGCTAGGTGAAGATCTGTTGATGACAATAGTAACATATGTGTGTACCTTTGTTTGCCCGAGTACTCCCGCTGGTAGTAATGGGAAAGTATTTCCATGAGTAACATCAAGCATATAAATTAGGAAGTTGTGTAACTGGACTGTAGCAAGTAGGAAGTTAATGCTGATGAAGTTTCAAAACAAGAGCTGAACAATTGACAAAATATTTTAGACTAAAAAACTCCTTGGCTGGAGGTTTATATTAAACAAATAAACAAACCCACAGTACAAGGTGCAATAGTCACATTTAACTTCAGAGGGAGATACTTAAGCTAGGAATTTGTCTTAGTTAGCAAGCAATAGATGCAAACTACTTTTCAAAGATCAGTACAGTAATGAGTACTTTTCCCATAGCAGTAGCATCTCCCTCAAAATTGGGCTGTTTTTTCTTCATCTCATGCACTATTTGTCATCCAATGAATGTGAATATTGTTAAGTTTGGTTCTACTTTTACCAGTATAATTGGTACTTTGAGCCAGAACAGCAATAAAGGATTCCAGTAGCTATGATTATTGGGCAAGGTCAGGGATGCTGTTGGCATTTCACCTGAGAGACTGCAATGAGCAAAAGCCTCACAGGTGTCATTTTTACAAAGAGAACTGTGGATATGCTACATCTCCTTATTTTTGTGGGGCTAAGTACATGTTTAAACAAATGATGAAAAGAGTCAAGGGCTATTTTAAATCACTCAGTACTGCTTTAGTGTAAATGTACTTTTTCTTCTATATATGCTGAAGGAGATCTTGTCCTAAAATGAGGACTTTTCAATATCCAGTTAGACATCTGCATTGACTCAGAAAGATACTCTCTTCTCTTTCATTTTCCCTAGTAGTTGTTTCTTCATAGTGCCTGCAGAAGTTGCTTAAAATGTTTATGTTCCAAGTAATATGTTCAGGAAAGTGGACACTTACAATATCATGATCTTTACCATGTCTACTTTTAAATTTAGAAGCTGCTAAAGGTGATTTTGGTTGAAACTCACCATAACTATTAATCAATAACAAGATGTCTTGTTTATTCCTTAACAAAATTATTTCAGGAACTAATAGCTACTTAACCTACATACTATTGATCCACCTATTTCTGAATATTAAAAATCTGATAGGGACAGAGGGAAGAGTTTCCCAGAAACCTTCTTCAGTACTATTCAACTGGGCAAAATCTCATCCTTAGCACTTGTCCAAGGCAACTGCACTGAGGCACCATGCCATCTTAACATGGATTCAGATATGGTATGCCCTTCCAAGGACACACCAAGTCCTATTCAGAGATTCGAGTAGGACTCCATCTCATTGCAGTAATTTCTTTTTCCTGAAACACTTCCTTCAAAACATCACTTGTAGGATAGAGAGCTGTGGTTTCATAGTATAATTCCTCCCTCTGTTCTGCACTTTACTCAGATCTTAACCTAAAACTTTTTTAATTTCACAGAGAAAGATAAATAACTGAAAAAATTCTGATCATTATGTCACAGCACACGCTGTTGTTACTTAGAGGAAAAATATGTTCTCCAACTCCACTATTGCATTCCTCATTTTTTGTTTGAAGGTACATAATGTTGGTGAAGAAAACAGTGCCCAGTTCATCAGTGTGGTATACAGGCAGTTGCTAGACAAGTAAATAATTTCTGCTTACTCTACTGCAAGATTCCTTCTTACCCTTTTTGAACAGATATTCAGTATCATTTTCATTCTTTCTGCAAAAAGAGGGACAAAGCTTTTATTTATTTATTTTTTTAATTATTATTTGCCTAATGTGTTTGGAAGCCCCGACTTTTGCAATGTGGTCTGATGGGACTGCTTACAGACTAGCAGACCGTAAAAAGCTACTAATAGTCTTAAGGTGTGAGCTGTTTTTAGTTATTGAAAAACAATGTCCATTATCAAGGAAAAAAAAATCCATTTTAACTTCCTAAAAAGATATTCTGGCAAACATAAATATTTGGAGTTTTATTTTTTGACTACTGACCCAAATTCGGCTATTCAAATACAGTATTTACCTTTTTGTGTATTGTTATGAATATACTGTTTATGCACATTCACTTGTGAAGAGCAGGAAATTGTCCCTGCCTTTATCAGCGAGGATGGTCTAACTTACAAGAGTTGGGTTAAAGACATAGATATCGTTGAATGTGTTTCAAAATGTAATCCCAACTAGAAAAAGGATTAAAATATGGCAGTTTTATTAAGCAACATTAAACCACTGTGTAATATGTGGGTTATACTCTGTTACACCTGCACATTACTGCCACGGATGTCACTGGCTTTATAACATCTCAGACACTAGTCTGTAGTGACAGTTCCTTAAACTGCCTCAATCAACTTGCATTTAATTTCTTACTGTAGATTTAAGAGACAATGCTAAGATGTCCTTGGAGAAGAAACTAATCAGACAGGTAAAAAATTTACTACAGTTCATGGGAAAGCTTCGATTTATTTGCTTTGCCTGAATCAGACTTTCTTCAGTTTTTGCTGGTTTTAATAAAACAAAAGGAAAAATGTGACAAAAAACAGCCAGTCATGTACCTGTCATTGTGTATCTCTGCTTGCATTATTCTGTAGCTTGTCTTCCTGTTACCATTTTATTTGTATTTAGAAGCACACAGTAAAATATGGCTGCTGCTTTGCTTTTCCTCAGGATGGGAAGAACAAATGAAAAAATGAGCAAAGAAATGTTGCAGACGTGACAGCTGCTACTGGCTTTAATTAGCTAATTTTGGTGTATTTATTAACATCTGCCTGTTTAAGAGAGTAAATGTAATTTTACTCTGATAATTTCCCTGCTGGGGTCTCTAATCTGATACATTCAGGTCATATTAATTCTCATGACCTTTAAGAAGTAGCCAGTTTTATCTATGGATTCTGAATATAGTTTGCATTAAAAAAAAAAAAAAAAATTTACAAACTTACAATCCCCTCCTTTAGTTAATTATTCATAAATTTGCCTGTGGACACTTATGTGAATAGAAATCTTTATTGCAGCCAAGTATTTTCAAGGGGAAATGTGTTCTGGCCAACAGTAATAAATCGTAACACCTGACATTTGTCTGAAGGTACTATTTATAGTAAATTAATTAGCAAAATTTTGCAGAATAAAACTGAGAAATACCTGGAGAAAGCAAAGAAACAAAAAGAACACACACACACCCCCCATCCTCCAGTGAGCTTTTGATATCAGGTAAAGATTTTTGTAGCAAAAAAATCTATCTGGCAATGTGAAAAATGTATAATTTTAATTTTTTCTAACTTTTTCTAATTTCTAACATTTCTAATTTTTTTCTACTTTCTTTTTAATTGAAGTTATGTACTTGTGAGCACGATGATTTCAGAAGATTTTTTGTTTTAGACTGTTTCAGGTGTGGGTGTGAATTTTCTTTTGGGGCAGGTTTTACACTGTCAAACATTAAAGCTAATGAGACAGAGGGAATATGGAGGTGTTCCCAGCATCTTTGCACATCAGTATTTACACAGCACTGTTATGAAAGAGCCATTTCATTTACCCTTGCTCTCAGTTTCAATGGTTTGTATCTGGAAACACTTGAATAAATAAGAAGGTGCATAAATGTGCAGTAGTCTGTACTGTCATGGCAAATCATACAGGCTTGTTGGTTCTATTTGGGTAAGCATAAAATTTATATGCTTATTCTTAGATTTGGAAAGTTTAGACCCATATCTTTTAAGGGAAAAGTATATAAACATATCAAGGTCCATAAAAAACATTTTCCAACCTAGTTTTCCTTCTGCAGAACAGAGGAATGACTGAAGATGTGTCCCATCTTCCCTGCAGATATTTTGTTGGGAGAAGGTGATTTGTAAATGAGTTCAGTTGGTGGTAAAAACCAATAGTCCCCCAGTGCCGGTACATTTGGACAGCATTTAGTTTACAGTTTGTAAAAACATACAAAGATCTGGATACAAAGCGGGAGAGCAAATGGAGAAACATCTGCTGATGGCTCTGTGCTTTTGTAAGAGCAACGGAAAAGACACTGATGGATGAACAGATTTTTTTTTAAAGTGATATCGACTAGCATTTTGCAGTTTTCTATATTTTTCATAAAGATTCTTAGATTTGTAATCTAAATGAAAGAATAAAGCAGAAAAGCTTTGCATTTACAAGTAACATTTAGATAAAGAAAAAATTCTTGAGATTGTAAATAAAGTGGCTTGCAGACAATTGGGTTTTTCTCTTTGTTGAACTTAAATGTGCATATGAAGCTGTGATGCAATGGACTACACTTTTCAAGTATTTCTTACACATTTTCACTTCATAGAATCATAGAATCATTGGAAAAGACATCAAGTCCAGCTCTTAACCCATCACTGCCAAGTCCTCCACCAAACCATGTCCTCAAGTACCTCATCCACACATCTTTTAAATATCTCCAGTGATGGTGACTTCCATTTCCCTGGAGAGCCTCTTCCAGTGCTTTACAAAGCTTTTGGTGAAGAAATCTTTCCTAACATCTAACCTAAACTTCCTCTTGCACAACTTGAGGCCATTTCCTCTTGTCCTATTGTGTGTTAAATAGGAGAACAGATTGACCTTCACCTTGCTCCAACCTCCTTTCAGGTAGCTGTAGAGAGTGATAAGCTCAGCCTCCTTTTCTTCAGATTAAACAACCCCAGTTCCCTTAGCCACTCCTCAGAAAACTTGCTTTCTATACCCTTCCCCAGCTTCGTTGCCCTTCTTTGGGCACACCCCAGCACCACAATGTCCTTCTTGTAGTGAGAAGGACACTTTTTGCCGGTAAAAATCTTGCTTTCTGATTGAATGTTTTACTGTTATTATAGAATCTCTAATTTTTGTTACCAAACTTCCTAATTACTGAGAAATTTAACGTATTTGGTAGCATATAGTGCTGCAGATTCTAGGTATGTTTGGAATATTCTGGGTATTTTTGACACAACTTTAATACAGAAGTCAGAGGAAACTCTCAGTGACACGATTCAAACTAAAAGAAATATGCTCATTGAGCATGTTGAGGTAAAAGAAAATTTAGGTGAAAGTGATGGTGAAATTATTGAGTTCACGATCCTCAGCAGCAACAGCAGCAGAATATTAATAGTCATTCTGCAGAAGAATTAAATATGCAAAGCGAAAAAATATAGGTTTTGGAAAAGTAGACTCAACCATCAACTGGTAAATATAACTCTACAGAAAACTGGTATAAGGAAAAGTAATTTAGGGAAATAACAATTTCTTAAGGGAACAATAATTCAGTTGCACAAATGCAAATTCACCATTGCAGAGGAAAGACACATATTGTAGTAAGGCACCAGAATGGAGGCCAGCATGTTTTAGGGAAAAATATATCTTGCAGGACTTCAGCATGGCAGAGAGACTACTTCATAGCATTAAGGCTTCCTCTGTTCATAAGATCAGTCAAAGAGACTGTATTTCAGGAAGGGTAAGTCTCTTCTAACTTGAAACACAAAAATTCACCTGAACTGAAACCTGGTGAGAGCAATGAGAATTTTTTACAGTCTAGAAAACTAAAGGAAAACTGAATGCTAGATAAATGGAATAGTGTAATGTGAAGAAAGGAAGTTGAAGAAGGAAGATAAATGTTCATATATATTAAGAGCTACTGCAAAGAAGAAATATGTTTCCCTTTCTGTGGTTGAAAAGACAAAAATGAATGTGTCTGAGCTGTAGTAAAAAAGATGAGCATGGATATTTGAAAAAGAAAGAAAAAAAACTGCCTCAAAAGACTGCAAAGCACTTGGAAAAATTATGCAGGCATTTGTAGAACCCCTGTCACTGCAGGATTTCAAGACCAAGCTGGTAGAATGCCTGTTAGGATGTGGATTGATGTTGGTCTAGTCAACTTCTGGAGAATATTTTTAGCTTTGTAACTCTAGTTACCCAACTGCCCTAGCAATTCACCAGCAGCCCACTCACTGAGGCACAGCTGGGTCCTGCCTGCTCAGCTCTACAATGCACGTCCAGCTGGCCATGGGCTCTCAAACACCAAGAACATGCTTCCTCACAGCTACTGCCACAACAGTATTTGTGCCATAAAATAACCTTCAAGAAGGGAAAACCCATTTCAAATGGGTAATATATTTCAGTGAAGAAAGTAGCAGCACAAAACTGGGAAGGCATGGTGGTAATCAAAGCAACTGTTTGAGTGAGGCAGCTGATGGAAGCAAACCATTAAAGTTAGCACAAAGGCAATAGTTTGAATAGTGTGTGGCCAGGAGTTAGAGCATGATTTGATTAGATGTGTTTTTCCAATTATTACGTGTTGTCTGTACACCTCTATGAATCACAAGGACTTTTGGGCAAACTGCCTGTGGCTTTTTTTTTTCTGTTGTTTACTAAACCTAAATGAGTCTCCTGGCTTCCAACATACCAAACTTGAAATCCAGATCACTTCTTTATATCCATCCCCTTTTAGTTAGGTTTACTATGAAGTCTGGGAATATAAACTAAGGGAAAAAAAAAAAAAAAAAAGGAAAAGAAAGGGAGAAAATGGAGAAAGGAAGAAAGGAAGAAAGAAAGAAAGGAAGAATGAAAGAAAGAAAGAAAGGAAGAAAGGAAGAAAAAGAAAGAAAGGAAGAAAGAAAGGAAGAAAGGAAGAAAGGAAGCAAGAAAGAAAGGAAGGAAGAAAGAAAGGAAGGAAGAAAGGAAGGGAGGGAGGAAGGGAGGGAAGGAGGAAGAGCAGGATATTGCTAGAACATATAGGTGTTCCCATCAATGTTAAAATAATCATTAAAATAATAACTGGATTAAAGTGCTGCTATAGATCAATGGATATTCAGGCACCTAGAGCCCATACTGTTTATTCTGAAATTAATTTTATGTTTTGTGGGTTTGTTTGTTTTTTAAGTTGAAACAGAATGTTATCAACTTCTACATTTTCTCAGGAACTTATTTTTTTTTCCCATTATGTGTTGCTCCTTTCCCATTAGGTTTTGGCAGACAAAAAAGTATCCCCATATATGTAGGCATTAGTTTTGATTCTTTACAGGCAAACCCCTAGAAACATACAAGTTAAGGACTTGCCCATTAACTAGATTTTAAAAGAGAGAGAGAGAGTATTTTTCTTAGTTCAAGTTATATTAGTTACAGTACCTAAAATTTGAGACAGGAAGCAAGCTTTAATACAAGTCTTTTCTTGCAGCAGTGAATTAACTATCTTTATTTCTTATCTGGTGTTGACCAGTTCCAGATGAGTGTTTCAGGAACAGTAATAGCTTAATAAAGGTGAAAGTGAAGGATCTCAGCATTTTCATTTCAAACAACATTGATTATGTCACAGACATCTGAAACTCCCTTTTTTCTCTTGTGAAAAAGTGCTGAGTGCAGCATACACATTTTTGTGGGTTGTGTACACATTGTGGAGGAGCCTTTTGTAAGCGTATGAGCAGTTGTGTGATTACATTTACTTTGCCTGTCAGAAATCTTGGCTGCCACATTGCAGAAGAAAGTCACAGAGACTGGTTAAAAATGAGTTGGCAGCAAATTAGTCCTTCCTTTTGCAAGGAGATGATTCATTCCACTGCACCAGCCTCTGAGTCCACTCCCAAGACCTTTGAAATAATTCCTGTGTCCCATGTCACCTAGCTAAGTAGGGGAAAAGCAATATTTAATTAAAGCCAGTACTAGGAACAAGAAATGAGACTAGTGTTGTTAATGTTTCCCGTGGGCTCAGTAGTATGTGTCTATGTGAAGAAAAAGAGTAGAAATTAAGACAATAATAATAAAACTTAGCCTTTGTCTCTCTCTAAAGCACTGTTAAGTCTAAGAAATCATACTGCTGTTGTGAGTTACAGAAGCAATAGATAGCACTAGAAGTCTTAAGATGAGGATATTTTTTCTCTCCGTGCTGACAAAGACCATGTGAGGACTGCATCTGCACTTCCAGCCCCTGTGCTGCTTTTGCTTTCAGTGAGCTGGAAGAAACGCTGCTGAGAAGGGAACTTGCATGAACTTCTTACTTCTACTTTTTGTGGCAGCATTCAGCACTAAAAGAATAAATATGCCTAACTGACATGTAAGTTCAAAAGCTGTATGCAAAAATTCAGAAGCCCCCTGCAAACAATGCATTTTAATTTTTTATCCAGCACTAGAAAAATTTACATTAAAAAAGAAAAATATTTTTGCTTCCTAAGCATTTATCTAATCTTGCTGTGTTTTCCTTATCTGATACAGGTTTTGGCTGTTTCATTGCAGAGCAATGTTTGCCTTTATCCTTTTGGAGAAGAGCAGTGACAGAACTGAAGGGAGACAAGTAGGAACTTTGTGCTTTAGGCTGTGTGAGCAGGTTTTAAGTGTGGCAAGAATGAGTGGAAACAGCAAGCACTAGTTTTAATGAGTACATTCCGTAAGTTTGGAAGAACTATAGGAGTGAGCACAGTAGAGCTTTGGTGGGTAGCAGCACAAACCCAGAGCAAACAGTTTTGGAAACCAGCCATACCAGAAGGCCTCTGCCTTTCTTCATAACTCCAAAAAGTCTGCACAACACTGTCTGGTGCTAGATGTCAATACTGTAATTCCTTAGAGAAGGGCAGCACTCTTCATAGTTGAGTTTGGTGTCTATTATGCGGAGCATACAGATGAAGTAGTATTCACTTACATGAGTGTTTTTCCTTCATTTTGTGATTGGGTTAAAATTATGTCTTTTGTTTCTGGAGCAATATGAAGTAGAGATACTAAAGGATGTCTTAAGCCAGTGATGGGCTTTTGATTGGATATTGTGTGGATTTAAAGGCACTAATGCTTTCGTAAGCTTACCTGGCCTAGCCTTCATGTATGGTCCAGAGTTTAAAGAATGACTAGATATAAATTTAGAAGAAATTTTGTCTTGATAAGATTAGCAGAGCTACTTCTTGGGGAAGGGATGCTTGGCTTTTGTAGGAGTATGGCCTATCTGAAAATGGTTTCTGATTAATTACCAGTATTGCAGAAAAAGAAAGATGTTAATGATGCTCTTCTTTCATGCTGTCCTAATGGCTGCTGCTACTGTGCTTTACTATTGGCTTTATATTTAACAAAGTCTGTTCTGAGACACTGAGTGGATGTTTGCTGGACTCTTTGGAGCTGTCTACTCCCTTTTTTCCACTTTTCTGCAAAGTACAAGTCTATACAGACCACATGTTAGGAAACATAAAACTTGGACATTTTGAAGTTGTTTGTACTGCATTTCTGTCTTTCAAATCTCCAGGTAGATGTAAATATCCAAATATTTTAATTTCTGTACCTTTATGTTACTTAAATTTTGTTTTCTGCTTTCTTCAGGCTTTTTTATATAGAATCACTGTGTCTCTCAGTGTGGTCTCTATGGTGTTATTAGGAACAAAACTACAGGAAAAAGGATTTGCATGTGTGGGATGAAATTTACTGCAGAAAATCTTTTTAGTAAATATGCTAATTTAGGCAGTTTGTTGCAGCTCATGGTGACTGTCCACACACAGCAACAAGCAAATCTTTTTTCTCCCTCTGTCTTGATTTTCCTTATTCTGAATGTACAAAGCATGATAATAATTCACTGGTGTAAATAAAAAAAACAAAAAAGATGTTTCTGTTTGAAATTCAGCCTTCGTTAAGAAGTACTCCACTGTTTTAGCTGATATTGTAACCAAAACCTGTATGTGTACATAGGCTGACTTTGAATTAACTGTGACTAGTCCTGAGGAAGACACACCTGTGGCATCTAGGATGCAGCCACTTAAATATAGAGATGGGCTCAGAGACAACATTATGACTGGGAAGAAAAGAGGAATTAATGTATGGAGACCTCAGACTCGCACATTGGATAACTGCCCTGTAAAATTGTCTCTGTATGCAATTTTAGATGGATTTCAGCTTGCACTGACACAGCTGTTCTGTTATGGACAAAAGAGCAAATCAATTTAAGGCTATTTAAGTCTCCAGAAGTGATACATGCATCTTCTGTGTTGTAGTGTGGGCATTCTGACTGTTCATTACTGGCTGTTTTTTTTGCTTTTTAAGAAAACATATCCTCAGGGAAAAAACAAACAGATCAGAGCCTGGACATCAAATCAAGGTGGGATGGACAATGCTAAGGGAATCCCCCAAAATATAAAGGTCTGTCAGAGCAAAAAGGTGATTTTTTCCATTTGGAAACTCCTTCAAATTTTGAAGATTGTTGCTTAGAAATAATCAGAGGCATAAAGGTCAAAGATTCTATATCTCATTCTATTCTTCCCATGTAATTACATATCCTATATTTTAATACTCAATACTTGATTTGAGATCTTTATGACTGTTTTTTTTGTTTGTTTGTTT
>NW_008598055.1:0-8912 GCF_000691845.1 Merops nubicus
GAGGTTCAAGTCCAGCATTTATCCCCTCAGCTGCTTGCTGCAGCCACGTGGATCAGCCACTTTAGCAGAAGGGTCCCAGGCTGCCCCTGCCCCCTGCCCTGCCCCTGTGCCAGGCTCACCACGTCGATCTCGGTGTTGGAGTGCCCCATGTTGCAGCCAATGCAGCTGTTCTTCATCCTGTCCAGGTGCTCCCTGGTCACCACGTTCTTGTTACCTGCCCGACAGCAGAACCCAGGGTCACTTCCCCCACCTTCTGCTTTCCCCTTTGGGAGGAGCTGGACCCTGCTGTGCACCCCTGGGGACTCATCCTGCCCCGGGCACCACGTACCTGTGCAGGTGATGACGATGTCAACCTGCCTGATGACTTCATTGAGCTTCACCAGCCTGAATCCATCCATGCTAAGAGAAGAGAGGGGGGAAGGTGGTCTGAGAAGCAGCCAAAACATGGCCAAAATAGACCCCCACCCCCATCAGGTGATCCTCAGATGCTCCTTTGAGCTTTCTGAAGGCAGAATGGGGCGCAGCGACTCAGCATGCCAAGGGCCACGTGTCCCAGGTCATCAGAGGGCTTCTGGAGTCAACCTGGAGGATCTGGGACTGTGTGGGGACAAGGGAAAAGAGAGCTGGGGGAGTTTCACATTTTTTTGTCAAGGCCTCCACATCTGCCATCTCAGTTTTCTTATAGCTGCTGCTCCTGCCAGGTGCAGCCTGAAGATGCAGCCACAGCCTCCTGCTGCAGAACCCTTCCTGATGTGGATTTAGGTCATCCCAAAAACACCCTGAGCCACCCAAAACTAGCAGCTGACTCCCTGCAACCCAACCTGAGGCACCTATGAAGCTCTCCAGAAGGGCTGAGCCCTCAGCAGGTCTCTCCTGACTTCCCTGAGCCAGGTCTGCTCAGCACAGCAGCCAACAAGGGCAGGAGAGGGGATTTTTTTTTAGGATTTGTTGAAAATCCTCCCAAGAACTTATTGCTGTGACTCTCACAAGCTGCAAAATCGTAGTTACTCTAAAAAAAAAATGATTTTTTTCCTGCTGTGTGGCCCATTTACTGTTTTCTTCCCCCATTTCAAACCCCTTCCAAGAGTTTTGCCTCCTGCAGAGTCAGGAGGCTGCAAATGCCCAAATTCACAGTGAAGGAGGTGGGTGCTGGACGTGCCCCTTGTGAAGGTCACAGAGCCAGCCAGGAGCTGATCAGCTCTGCTAATTAAGCAGGCATCATTAGTGTCCTCACCACGAAAGCTTGCTGTCAGGAAGAAGCTGAGGGTGTAATGAGGCTCCGGGTGGTTTTGGGACTCTGCTTTCCTAGTCAGGTCCCACCTCACACCTTGGGATGCAGAAGGAGCATCTCTGCACCAGAACAACCCTTCTCTGGCCAAGCTCCAGCCCCTCAAGGGCCTTCTGGGAGGGAGGGGCCCAAAACTGCCCCCAGGATTGGAGGGGCAGCCTCCCCAGTGCCCAGCCCAGGGGGACGATCCCTGCCCTACTCCTGCTGGCCACACCAGTGCTGGCCCAAGCCAGGATGCTGGTGGCCTTCTTGGCCCCCTGGGCACACGCTGCCTCCTCTCCAGCTGCCTGTCCCCCAACCCCCCAGGGCCTTTCCCTGGGGCACTTTCCAGCCCCTCTGCCCCAGCCTGGAGCTGCAGGGGGTTGTGGTGACCCCAGGGCAGGACCCGGCCCTTGGCCTGGTTGACCCTCAGCCCATTGGCCTCAGCCCATGGATCCAGCCTGGCCAGACCCCTCTGGGGAGCCTCCAGCAGATCAACACCCCCACCCAACGTGCTGCCATCCCCAAAGTGCCCAAGGGTGATCGTTAAGCTCCTGGGCACTGCAGTGCTGGCTGCAGAGGCTGGCACAGGGGGCTAGAGATGAACTGGGTGACAGGGACCCTCTTCTGGCCACAGCAGAGAGCTGGGGGTCCCTCCGAGGGGGCAGAGAAGCCCCTCTCCCCTCTCTGCTGAGCTGTCTCTGGCTGTGGTGCTCCCGGGGTCAAGCAGGGGGCTGCAGGAGGAGCCAGGCTGGCACCAGCACTCACCAGGCCTGGAGGGCACAGATGGGATCGATCTCGGTGACGTAGACGATGGAGCCCATGGCCTTCAGAGCAGCACAGCAGCCCTTGCCAACCTGGGGGGAGAGGAGCAGAGAGGAGGAGTGAGATGCTGAGGGGCTCAGGAGATGCTGAGCACCACCACGACCACGGGATGGTTCATCCCCAGCCCTCCCCGAGCTCCTCTGGCACGTGTTGGGGTTCTGGGGAAATTGCTGGATTTGGAGTGATGCAGGAGCTGAGTCAGGCCCAGCTCAGCTAAGAGAGGCACTGAAAAATGGAAAACTGTTGATCTTGATTCCAGGGAAGGGTTTTTCCCCCCTTAAACATCTTGATATTGAGAAAGCACCATGATAACAAGAGGTTGTTCTTATCAGAGGGCAAGCTGGAGACTCTCTTGTGAGCTCTCCTCTACTCAGGAAGCTCAGGGGTTTAATCAGAGGGTTAATGAGCTTTAACCTTCACACAGGAACTCAGGCCAAAGCTGAAACCACCAGGACTTCCCCAAAAAATGCAATTCCACATCAGAAATTGGTGTCATTTCAGCTCTCTGGGAAAAACCAAGAACCCCAGTAGAGCACCAGTGTGACTGGTGTTCACTGGTCCCAAGGAGAACTGCTGGAGGGTGATGGTCCCAGTCTCCAGAGACCTGCAGAACCCAACCCCTCAGGATTCTGATAGTCTTTTACAGAGAATAGAAGGGATAATAGAAATACAGAAGGGAACAGCAATAGAAAAGAGAAGAGAAATAGAAAAGAGACTATCATAGTAAAAGAAAATATCAATATATGGTCTATTAATATCTGGATATAGCAATATTCAGATAATAAAGATATTCAGATGCTTCCTACTCGTGTCTCTCAAGATTCAGGCTCAGTATCTGTTTAATACTAAAGAAATATTGGATATTAATTGGAGATGAATTTTAAAGATATTGGAAATCAAGAAAATCTTCAGTTTTGGCCAACCCACCAGGTTTGAAGGTCCTGGCAGCTGCAGAGAAAAGGCAGGAGGCCAGAAGAGCCCTGTTGGGTAAAGCCAAGCCAAGGATGTGCCCATTGTACATGAGAGAGGGGAGATGTGAAGCACTCACCTCCCCATAGCCACACACCACGACCTGCTTCCCTCCAAACATCATGTCTGTTGTCCTTTTAAGGCTGAAGAAGAGGAAAATAAAGAAAAAAAGACAATGAAAGACCAACAGCAGGACCTGCTCCACTGAGAAGGCTCAGAAAGTCCTTCACAAGACCTCCACTATGGTCCTTCACAAGACCTTCACCATGGTCCTTCACAAGAGCACAGGTCCCCGTGGACATGCAGCAATTCTGGGGGCAGAGAAGACCTGAAGGGCACCTAAAAACTGATTTTTTTTCCCCTGTGGTAAAGGGGGTGCTACGAGTGACACACAACAAAGAAGAAAGGTTTGGGGGTTGGACCCCTTTTTTATTGTTTCTGCCATTTTTTGTTGGATCTCTTTGTTTCAGTACTCCAAAAATAGTGATAATATTTACCAAATTTCTTTTTTTTAAATTTTTTTGCTTTTTTTAAGTGAAAACACCCCACAGAATTAACCCCAGAAGGGAAGTGGTAATTTATGGCCAGAATCTCAGTGTTTTCCCAAGCAGAGCTCTCCCTTCCACTCACTTTCCTCCTGGTTTCTCCCAGAGAGTGTCCTACATTAGGGGCTATTTTTAGCACACCAGTAAATAGGTTACCAGTGCAGGGAAGGTGAAATTCCCTCACAATTCTGAGAGAATTCAGCTAAAAACCCCCCAGCAGACTGAACTGCTCCTCTGCTTCCACTCCCCTTGGCCCAGTTTCAGATGCCTGGCCCAGCCTTAACCCTGATCCCAACCTCTCCACCCATGAGGTCCATCACCCACCACAGCTGAAGACAAGAGGGTTTTTTGTGATTCTTAGATTTTTTGATGTTTCTCAGCCACTGACAGCATCTGCTACACATGGACCATGGACTAAATGCTGTGTCCTCAGCTCAAATCCTGGGGACAACCCACCACTGGTCCCCCCCATGGCAGATACTGGCTGGTGTGCCTTGATCCCCGTGACCACCAAGCAGAGCTGTGGCCATAATGAAGAAGAAATGGCTTCTTAATTAGAAGAATTACTTCATCAGGATGTTTTCACAGAATCAGAGAGTGGTTTGGCTTGGAAGGGACCTTTTGAGGTCATCCAGTCCAACCCCCTGCAGGGAGCAGGGACAGCCCCAACTAGAGCAGGGTGCTCAGAGCCCCGGCCAACCTCCCCTGGGATGGTGCCAGGGATGGGGCAGTGACCACCTCTCTGGGCAGCCTGGGACAGGGGCTCACCACCCTCAGATTCCAAAATTTCTTCCTTCTCTGTAGTCTAAATCTCCCTTGAGGAGTTTCAAACCATCCCCCCTTGTCCTGTCCCAACAGCCCCTGCTCCAAAGTCCCCCCCAGGTTTCTGGCAGTCCTGGCAGCCCCCAGCAGGTCTCCCCAGCTGGAGCCTTCTCCTCTCAGCTGCCCCAGCCCAACTCTCTCCTGCTGGGCTCCCAGCAGAGGGGTTCCCCCCTCGGGGCATTGCTGGGGCTCCTCTGGCCCCGCTCCAGCAGCTCCCTGGCTCTGCTGTGCTGAGGACTCCAGAGCTGCCCCAGCACTGCAGGGGGGTCTCCCAGAGCTTTATGTTTGGAGAGCTTTACACAGAATTGTACAAATAACTCTTAGGACCTTCTGACCCACAGAGAGGTCGCTGCTCTCTCAGAACACCCCACAGATTCCCATCTTGGATGGAAACAGGATGGACCAGAGGTAATCAAGGGGCTTTGTTCTCAGCCACATCAACTGATCCCAAACGAGTGGGACTGGCAGGTAGGACAGAGGCAAGGACCCAGGTCCCTGTGGGGTCTGACAGGTACATACCCATCCAGGATGGACTCCCTGCAGCAGTACAGGTTGTCAAACTTCTGCTTTGTGACCGAGTCGTTGACGTTCATGGCTGGGACACAGAGTTTCCCTGCCTTGGACAGCTGGTACAGCCTGGCAGGAACAGGGGAAGAAAGAAATCAGGGGGAGAATATTTCCCTACTCTCCACTGCTGTGTGCTCTCAAGGTTCTTGTTTCTCTGGAGCGAGCAGCAGACACCTGGAGGGTCAACCATAGACCTCTGAAGAGCTCCTCAAGTCAGGAGGAGAAATCACACCCTTCCTTCCACAGACACTTGTCCCCATCTCCCACCCTTACTGAAGAACCACCAGGTTGGCAAGAGGCTTTTCATAAAAACATCAAACAGCAGAGATCAGAAGGTGCTCTAGACTCCATGGGCCTCCTAAGTGTTGATATTAGGACCACCCAAAGGACAAAACCCCCAAATCCTGCTTCAGATAACAGAAGATGAGAGCTCTTGAAGCTCCTGCAGCTCAAGACAAATCAGGGTGGCCACAGGAGGGTGACAGGCACAGCAGTGTGAAGCTGCTGAGATCAACTCCTGCACCAAAATATCCCTTTCAACAGCAGCAGGAGCCTGATCACCAAGATGTGGTGTGAGAAGCAACAAGGGTGGGGAGAATATCAACCTGACCTCCTACTTCTGAGAGCAGACTCAGCTCCTGGCAGCATCAGAACTACCCAAAATGACTCTAAAGGCTTCACTAGGGCTGCAAAGACAATCTGAAAATCATCTCCCTGCCTCACACCTTGAGGAGGGGGATGTAGAATCATAAAATCATTGAACTGTTTAGGTTGGAGAAGACCTTTAAGAGAATGGATTCAACCATCAACACGCTCCCTTGGTCAGGCTCTACAGACCACCTGCAGGTTTCTCTTTGTCACCTGAGGAGCTTCAGCCCTCACACTGTCTGTCTCCTGGAGGTGAGGTCTCCAGGTGCTCCTTGGCACCAGGGAAGGTTTCAGTTGGATTTTGGGAACAATTTCTTGCCCTGGAGGGCTGTGGAGGCCTGTGCCAGGCTGCCCAGGGCAGTGGTGGAGTCCCCACCCCTGGAGGGGTTTCCAAGCCGTGGAGATGTGGGGTGAGGGACACGGGGCAGTGGGGACCTGGCAGGGCTGGGGAAGGGTTGGACTCCAGGATCTTGAAGGTCTCTTCCAACCAGCCAGCACAGTTCTGTGATTTTATGATGCCACCAACCTCAGCCAACAGCCTTGCTCCTGCCAGGAGACTGATGGATGGCACTCATGGTCTCATCTTTGTGGTTCTCCTTTTCTGGACTCCCACCCCCAGCAGAGACTCATTTCCTCTTCCCAAATCTCACTTCTTCCCAGAGATTCATTTTACACTTCTGACCTTCCCCAAAGCCCACTCCTTCTTGGGCAACACCCTCACCCCTTCCTCTTTCCATCTGCACAACAAGGGGAGACAACCATTGCCCTGATCTCCCAGGTGGACATCCAAGACCTTGGGCACTTTTTCCACCCAGGCAATGGTTGGTAGATGCTTCTACTCCTCATCTGCAGTTCAGAGCAGGAGTTCCAAGTTGCTTTCACTGTAGGAGAGATTAAAAACAACTCTTCTTTTTGTTTATGAGCCAAGCCCAAGCTGAAGGAAAACCACAGACCACGGATTAGGAAGCTCAATGTCCAGCCAAGTCTGTGGCACCTCCCAGCTTGGGGATCTTTTGCCACCAGCACCTTGAGGCAGAAAATGCTTTTTTGTCCCATGTCCCCAGTCCATCCTGTCCCATTACCTGTGGACACCAGTCACACTCTCCTCTACTATCCCCTTGATCTTCTTAAACATGTTGGGGTATTTCTTGTAAATCCAGTGAGTGAGATCTCCTCCATCATCCAAGATCTGCAATAAAAATGACCACAAAGTCACCACTCTGGAGAGCCACTGAGGCCTGTTGGCCCCAAAAGGTACAAGAGATAAATCACAGGCTCACATCATTCCTAACCAAGCCCATGTTTGGGCATCTCAAATACCCTCTTGTGGTGTTTGATGTTGACCTCGACATCCGTAATGAGACCAGAGGAAAATTGCTGTGGAAGCTCCTCTTGCCCCAGCTCCCAGAAGCACAGATGGAAAAGTCTTTGAAGCACACAGAGCCAACAGCTTTTCTGGGATGGCTGTTAATGGAGGAGGATGGAGGAGGATGAGGATGGAAGAGGGTGGAGGAGAAGGATGGAGGATGGAAGATGGTAGAAGAGAAGGATGGAGGAGGATGAGGATGGAAGAGGGTGGAGGAGAAGGATGGAGGATAGAAGATGGTGGAGGAGAAGGATGGAGGAGGATGAGGATGGAAGATGGTGGAGGAGAAGGATGGAGGATAGAAGATGGTGGAGGAGAAGGATGGAGGAGGATGAGGATGGAAGAGGGTGGAGGAGAAGGATGGAGGATGGAAGATGGTGGAAGAGAAGGATGGAGGATGGAAGAGGGTGGAAGAGAAGGATGGAGGAGGATGAGGATGGAAGAGGGTGGAGGAGAAGGATGGAGGATAGAAGAGGGTAGAGGAGAAGGATAGAGGATGGAGGAGAATGGAGAGGGAGGAGGAAGGAGAAGGAGGGTGGAGAAGGATGGCAGAGGATGAGGGTGGAGGAGGAGGAGGATGGAAGAGGGTGGAGGAGAAGGATGGAGGATGGAAGATGGTGGAAGAGAAGGATAGAGGATGAAGGAGGAGAATGGAGAGGAAGGAGGAAGGAGAAGGAGGGTGGAGAAGGATGGAAGAGGATGAGGGTGGAGGAGGAGGGTGGAGGAGGAGGATGAGGGTGGAGGAAGAGGATGCAGGAAGAGCAGGATGGTGGATGAAGAATAGAGAAGAAAGAAGACGGAGAAGGAGAGTGGAGAAGGATGGAAGAGGATGAGGGTGGGGAGGAGGAGGATGGAAGAGGAGGATGAGGGTGGAGGAGGAGGATGCAGGAAGAGCAGGATGTTGGATGGAGAATAGAGAAGAAAGAAGATGGAGAAGGTTTTCAGCCTGGGAAAACAAAACAAAACAACAAAACACATGTCCTTTAGAAAGAAATTGAAGATCTTGTGGAGGATAGGTGTCAGGAGACCCAGTTAGTGAGTGGAGGCTTTTGAGATGGGTTAAATGTATAGTGGAGGAGGAGGAGGATGGTGCAGAACCACTAATGCCAATTACAATGTAACTGCAGCACAAACACATCAAAAATACTGAACCTCTTCTAGACAACAGCCTTGGGTCTCCACCCACTTCCTCTGGCTTTGAACCTCAACCTCAGAAGCACAAAACTCTTCTTCATCAGATCCTGAGTCTCCTGAGCTGCCCATTTCCTCCTGGTGACAGGTTGCAGGGCAGTGGAGAAAGCCAGAGGCTTATTGCTTTAATAAAAACACTCAAGAGGAGCCAGTAAAGGTGCCCTTGGAGAAGGGGCCTTGGAAAGGATGGACACAAGAAGGATTCCATCACAGAAATCTAAAAATTCCTCTGCAAAGACATCTAAGAGCTTGTCTGCTCTCTGCTGGTGGCCCCAGTCCCAAGCACTCTGGGAACACCTCCACACAGCCACACCCAAGGAGGGTGGTGAGCTCTAAATGCTTCAGAGGGACCCCCTGGGGACCATCAAGAGGTGTCTGGGAAAGAAGAAAGGATAGAAGTAAAGAAAAAGCCCTAAATTCCTGCATTTCCCCAAGTCCTCCTGCCACCCAGGTGGCCTCAGGTGGCCCCAGTAGTGCCCAGGCAAGGTGGGAAGGGTGACAATCCCCACCAGACTCAAGAAAAAGGGGAGCAGGTTCCACTGAGCAGCAGAAGTGCCCAGGACCTGTTCTGGTGGGGCTGGCTCACAGCACGTTGCCCCATGTTATCATGACCCTCCTCCTCCTCCTCTTCCTCCTCTTGGCATGTTCCCCACACCAATGTCAAAGACTTCTGACTCCATCATCATCATTGTCTTCTTCACATGTTCCCTAC
>NW_008598055.1:9036-10603 GCF_000691845.1 Merops nubicus
CCTCCTCAACCTCCTCCTTGCACGTGCCCTACACCAATGCAGAAGACTTCTGACTGCACCATCATCCTCCTCCTCCTCCTCTTTGCATATTCCCTATCATCATCATCCTCCTCTTCACACGTTCCCTACGCCAACATCAAAGACTTCTTACTCCACCACCATCCTCCTCCTCTGCATGCCCATCACCAGCTCCCAGGACTCCTGACTGCCCAGCCAGCCCCAGTTCACCTACTGGTGGGACGTTCAGGTCTCCTAAAACCCCAGTGTCAAAGCTGGGCAGAAGCCCCTCTGCTCGTTGGCCCACGGTGGAGCTCAGCACAGCCCCTCAGCTTCGTGTGCCTCCCCCACAGACCTGACTGAGACCTCCAGAGAGCCCCCAGAGCCACCTCCCCGTGCACAAGGGGAGGCAGGTAAGGGTTAAACGGGCTGAGAAGTTCTCCTGGGCCAAGCTGAGGTAGGAACTCAGCAGCCTGGCTCCCAGGACGTCTTCATTTCATTAATCCCCATTGAATGGGGCCCATAATCCTCTTTCTGAGAGGGAATTTTGGGGGTTGGCAGTTTCCTCTCTCCTCAGAGGGCAGGGGATGAAACAAACACCAAAGCACACCAGTGGAGGATCTAGTTTTTGGTGGAAGGTCATCTTTGTGTAGGAGCCCCAAACGGCCAACAGCCAAGCCCATGGTGGTGCCCCATGTTCCTGTGGCCTCCTCAGCCTGACACACGTTATTTGCCTTCATTTGAGCTCCTCCCAGGCAGATATTTTTGGGGAAAGAGCTCCTCCCAGGCAGATCTTTTTGGGGAAAAAAGCTTTTATTTGACGTGTAGTGGATTTTTTGGCCTGCCAAGCAGCTGTTAGGGATGTGAGCCTCACTCTGCCTCTTGGTGCTGCTGCCTGATGCCCACCAAGAGGGGTGAGCTGCAAACCACTGCTCCTGGCAGCAGTTCAACCCCCCTCTCACTGTGGCACCTCTGTCTTCCCATCACCAAAAAAAACATCTTCCCATCAGCCCAGGCCTGCAGGGACATTTCTCCATTTGGAGATGGGCCCATGGAGAGGGCAAGAGGAAAGGGCCTCAAGTTGCCCCCAGGGGAGGTTGAGGTTGGATTTTGGGAACAATTTCTTGCCCTGGAGGGCTGTGGAGGCCTGTGCCAGGCTGCCCAGGGCAGTGGTGGAGTCCCCTCCCCTGGAGGGGTTTCCAAGCCGTGGAGATGTGGGGTGAGGGACACGGGGCAGTGGGGACCTGGCAGGGATGGGGGGTGGTTGGATGAAGGTCTCTTCCAACCAAAACACTTCTATGCTCAAATACTCAGATTTTTGGACTGCAGGCCATCCCTGTGTGTTTGCCTGGGGTGCTCAGGGCCAGCTCCACGATGCCCACCAGGACACAGGGTTGGTGGGGCAGTGAAGCAATCCCAAACAGGACTCTTGGGATGCATTCCAAGCCCTGATATCAAGTCCCCATGGCTCACAGAAAGCTGATGAGCTACTCTGACCTATTTTACTTTCTCTTAATTAGAAATAGAGGCTGTACCTATCTTTATTGAGCTTAAAGATGCAGAAGCCTGG
>NW_008598056.1:0-1908 GCF_000691845.1 Merops nubicus
TGCGTGCCGGCCCGAGCGTCTCGCTTCCCGGGCGGAGCCCGGGGGGCGGCTCCCGTCCAGACCGAGCCGGGGGCTGTGGGGGTGCGGGGAGCTTGCTCGCTCCTTTCTAGCCCGAGTGTCCTTTAAGTCGCCTGCCTGAAGGCGAGCAGCGCTGTTCGTGATGGCTACTGCTCCCGTCGCTGTCTTAAGTGGAAATACTAGGGTTTTGTACTCGTGTCTCTGCAAAACGTGAGGCTGACTAGTCGGGGGGCACGCTAGGAATTCGGGAAGCATGTCGTTAGGCTCAGTCTTTCATGATCGTGTCCTACCTTCAGAAACGTCAGAAACGCAAAGCTAACGCAACAGCAGCCCAAAGTAAGTTTGGCTTTTCTGGCTTTACTTTGACATTTTTTTCTGCTCTGCAGCATATGTTATTTGTGTGCCCAGTTGAACTCTTGCCTGATGGGATGTGGCAGCCTGTCCCTCAGGTAGGATGACACTGGTTGTTACCTGGTCCTGTTTGGTGGTGCAGCAGAGAGGAGAACTGAAGTTTGTTGTGTGCGGTCTGTTGAAAGCGTAACTTCATCCGTGTGCTTTCCAAATGTCTCCAGATCTGTTTTTGTCGTCATAGGGGGTGTGTGTCTCTTTAAGACCTTGTGTTGGTAGGAAGGGGGCTGCAGGGAAACATTTAGAGCCCTTCCACAGTCTGAGATGCACAAAACTGAGGCTGATGTTGCCTTTGACTCTTAAGTGAATGTACCTAGAATGAAGTCTTGTTCGATTTGGGGCAGTTTCAGTTTAATATCAGCTTGCTTAAATGTTGTGAAAGTTTCAGGACCTGAATCCTCGTCACTACGCTCTACTCTTGGCATGCTAACTCCCTGCTTTCTTAATTGAAAGGTTTTTTTTGTGTTCTTTTCTTCACTTTGCCAGTTTCCTTTGAGTATTTGTGCGTTATGCCGATGTTTTAATTTTCAAGTCTACTTTCCTTATGCTCTGTTTTCCTGGGTTTTGTGCAAACTGTCATCTTGATGTGCTTGACTTTTTGTTGTAGTTTTTTACTGGCATATTGACTCTGTAGTATCTTATCAATCACATCTTTTCAGTGCTCTGTACATGATTTTGATGGATGTGAATTAGCTCAGTCATCAGTGTTTATGGTTTAATTTTAAGGCTGTTACCGCCAGCTACAGAGTGAATATTTACATTTGCAATACCGCTATGCATCTGAAACCTGTTTAGTTTCATCTGATTTGTCATGGTTTTCTTGATGATTATCACACTTAACATTGCAGGAGTCTTTGGTTTGGTACTCTGAGCTTGTGACTTTTTTTGAATGTGGCACAGGATTTCACTCCAAGTGAGGTTTGTTTATATTTACAGTCTGCCTGTGATAGCTGAGATAGAAGGTGGTATATCAGGACCAGGATACACTAGGGCTGGTATTATGTTTATTTTTCGAGATGAGAGAGAGGTAAGTGCTTTCTGATTGTTGTGGACAGTATAGGGGAAGAGAGACGTGCTTTTCTCCTAGATGGATTATTGCTTGTTTCATATTGAGGCAATGTCTTGCCTAAGGCACCTTCAAAGTGGAGCATGAAAGTAGCCAAAAATAATACTGGAAGCTGGTTACTTTTAATGTGACAAAGAGGAAGTAATAGAGTCCTAAGTGTCGTGCACACAGGAGCTTACTAGGGCTTTGTCTTTTATTTTTGGGGGATTTCATAAAGACTCATTCATTTGCTTCATCCTGTATGTAGGTGAATGTTTTGGTTGATGAAATAATCATGTAAAAGCTGTGTGATGGTGGTGCTCATCAGTGGTGGCATTTCAGCAGGCCGGATTCAAGCATTTGGATGTACTTGGGCAGCTTCAGACTATTCTTTGTGAATTGTGGTTTTCCCCCCTTAGCAGGGAGAGCCGTGTAGG
>NW_008598056.1:1939-3820 GCF_000691845.1 Merops nubicus
CTGTTGGTAGGTAAGGATTATTGCCTTAATAACATGACAATCTTGTTATGTTGACATTCTTGCTAAATGCTGACCTTGCTGTACCCTGCTCTCCTGGCAAAGAGTTGAGGAGCTAAAAGCCACAGTCAAATGGCATCTACTTCCTTGCTCTGTTTCAGCTGAACTGAGATACAACAGGGCATGGATTAAATGTTTGATTTGTTTAAAAAAAAAAATTTTATATTAAAAAAAAAAAGGCAGAGTCTCTACTCTGAAGTGGTTTTAAAATTTTAATTAAGACGCTCAAGGGGAACAAGGATATGGATCAAAGGGAACAAGGATATGGGTCAAAGGGAGTGAGGATATGGGTCAGACTGATACAATCCTGCTGTTAAAAGTCTTGCTGTTTAGCTGGCACCTGGAAATGTGCTAGTGCACTGCAGGTAGGGATTTTTTATTTGAACCAAAGTTTTATAATTATCTGCAGCCCCACATAAGTTCATCTTTCAAAGAGGCCTTGGAGAAGTTGGTAATGAGTGCATCACAAGAAAGGAAATGGGTAACTTGTTCGTGCCATTAGCTCGCTATCAGATGTCCAAAATCAACAATATGTTTCTCCTAACTGGCACCAGTGCAAGTTTGTTGTAGGAGATGAAATATTATCTGGATTATATATTTCTTAATGTATCCCTGGGACATAAACGCTGGACAAAACACTTTATTCAGTGAGGATCTGAAAGAGAGATAATGTTTGGGTTTTTCAGTGGAGCTATGTTGCAACAATGCATACCTAAAATGTTAATATTACAACATGCTCGTAAGAAGTTTAAGTAAAACACAGGACTTAAAATCTATTCTGTTATTCAGAGATGTCTCCTCTGAAGACTGATGAAGTTAATGGTGAAATTGAGTTACTGCTTTGTTGGATGCTTGATGTATCTGTAACAAAACACACAGGTCATCTGCTGATTGTGGGGGTTTCTTTTGAGTTTTCTTGAGTGTTTCGTGTCACATTCTCGTTTGTTTTTATGTCTGAGTAAACTTAAGTTTAGCTTCATCTGAAGTCTAGAGACTGAAGGCAGAATTGCATTTCTGATTGCAGGTACACATGAGGAAAATTCTTGAAGGTCACATCTTATTTCTGTGAAATTTTCTTATCCAAAGTGATGCCCATTAGGGTGAAAACTATTTTTGCTGTCATAAAAGTAATTCCTGCATTTTATGTTTCTGTATTTCAGTGTGGCAAAGAATTTAATTGTGTAGGGTCATCATCGACGTGTAAAACAGGAGTTGTGGTTTTTTGGTTGTGAGAAAGAGACACTGTCCTGTCCTGCACAGTTTCAGGAAATATTCCTAGTTAGAGGAGGTGATTGCTTTATTTAGTTTACTCTGTTTACTCCATCTGTCATTTAGAAAGACTTTTCTGTCTCTTGTGTCACGAGCCGCTGCTCTAATCATCCCTGTTCCCAGGCCCTGTGTGATTTATGCCATTTGGGGGGTGTTTAGGTTAAAAGTGCTGACAAAGACCATATTAATAATAATGCTGTCTTTTTCTGGTTTGCTTCCATCCTGATACCTTTGGTTTTGGTGATAACTGCAGGTATATTTGAAGTATGTTCTGAGGTTCTTCCGCTGATGGCTTGCCTGACTAAGAAGGATATTATCATCAACAGGCAGACCAGCAGCCAAAGTCTCCATCCACTCTTAAATCATACAGCAGAGATCCAACATGCCAGACCATGGGAAGGAGGAATAAGGCAACACATTCACTCACAGCACAGGGTGTGGGAAGGAGGAGTAAGTCAACACATTCACTCACAGCACAGGGTGTGCAGAATGGAGTGAGCTGACTCTGGAACTGTGCTGTGGTAGATGGAAGGACCCAGGTGATCAGTCTGATCA